>NW_010526906.1:0-192002 GCF_000687285.1 Phaethon lepturus
TTCTTGTAGACAGGCGTCACATTGGCAAGCCATCTCAGCACAGTGCCATACTTAGTAAGATTTCATAACTACTACCATGACGCCATAGTATCACAAGCTCCAGGATGGAATGAATGGTGTATTGAGGTTTTCTCTCTCTTTCTTAGCTGACTGTAAAGAGACAGACAGAATGGCTTAGACTAGAAGCATAATTGTAGATGGCTAAAATCAAGTAAAATGTATTCCATGCTACATGTGCAGCTTTTCTCTTCAAAATGTAGAAATATATTGAAGTTTCACTGACACAAAAACTGAACTATCTAGCAAATGATCTTCCCATTTCAAGAAAATAAAATGTATTTATTTTACATTTTGACTATTATGTTTGTTATAACGTCACATCAGAAATAGGTATCATAACATCCACTTACACGCTCCTGTTGTGAAGAAATACAACATTAAGTAAAATTTCAAAATAAAAAAATTTGAAGCTTTTATTAATTTAGAAAAATGAAAGGGAAAAATCAGGCATTTTCATAGGAACTTATATTGTCATAATTTTTCACGAAAATATTTAACCAAAATACTGTTTTCTCATTTAAAAAAGTTTTAAAACACAATTTCTATTCAAATCTTCTTCTGTTTATACAAGTATACCACCTGCTGGTAGCAATATTATTTTGCTTCTTAAGCACCTTGTGTGTCAAATTAAAAGATTAAAAAAACTAGGTGCCCTCTGAACACAGCAAACAGGAGTCCTCATGAAATAGTATAACTTTTTGGCTAAATCATCTGGAAAGTATTGTGCCATTTTACAGCTATAATCCATAAGAAGTCAGATAAACATATCAGAAAATATCTTGTTTATCTTAATTTTAACGAAGTAAAATGCTGATTTAATAAACTAAACAGAAAATGTTTTAGGACAACTATTAATTTTTCCATAAAGATGCTGGCTTTTGAACAAGGTTAACTTTAATAGATAAATTTCTTATGATACTACCTAAGGCATTTACAGAATTAAAGTTGTTTTCTTTTTTAAAAATCATGTATCAAATGTAGTGCATCTCTTGAGCTTCAAACCTTAAATATTCTTCCAGCAACAATTCTGTAGACAGCATTTGTTTGATAATACAGCTCACTACTGTTCAGTTTTTCAGCCAAGAATATCAAAGTGCATTTGAGTCAGAAACATGGTGACTCAGTTCTGCCTTGGGAAGGTGAACAACTGGTTGCAGAAAAAACAAATAACTAGTGTTATGACCAATGGAAATTAAGAGAACTGTCTCTTGTAGTTATGCTTTGCCTCTAGTATAGCATCTTATTGTCTGACTCCCTTCTTGCACAGAAATTCATTTAAAAAAAAACAAAACTCAACTCCCCCAAAAGTCACCCTTGCCCATCTAACTGGGTTTTTTAGTATTATTTGCTTGGTTCAGGTGTAATACTGAAAAGGGAAGACAGAGAGATCAATTTATTCAAATCTCACAGAGACACTCTCCCCCTCTGCCTTCTGCTATCTTCTCTACTTATGTAAATGATAGGATATTTTGCTCCTGAGTGAAACAAACAGCACAAGGTTCTTTAGGTAGCTTTTTCTACTTTTTCTGAAAAGAAAAAAAAAAATATCCATTTTCCCTTTGAATTCTGAATGGCAATAATACTACTGATTAAGAATTAAGAATTAACAAATTAAGAAACCCAGATAGGCAAAGCTGGAGCTTGGGGTGCCTCATCAGCTTGTTGTCAATGTCACGCCCATCCAGTCCACCTTGACACATGACAGAAGTTCTTAGATTTTGCAAATATTCTGACAAAGCAGGCACCTTTTACAAGAAAAACAATTTACTCTGTATTTCAAGATTGTTATCTGTCACATTAAGGGCCTTAGCTTCTCAAAAAAATCTAGGCTTTTGTGACTTATCTGCGATTCCAGAAGAGTTAAACACTAGCTAAAAGTTGCTTCAACTAGGGTTACTGTGCTTGAACAACTGAAAAAAACAGTCCCAAGTTTTCAAAGTGGGTATGCAAAGTAAGAGAGCTTGTGGAAGCTCTTGAAAACTTTGGTGCCTCTTTGGTTTGCTTAAAGGTCAAATGCTAAGGGCTCAGACTTGAAAATGGGGATAACGTGACTGCTGAGGATGCTGCCCCAACTGTCTGCCTCATTCCAGATGCACAGATTAAGGTGTCTGAATTTCTTGTGAAAGAACTACTGAAGAAGGTACTGAGCATTACAGTCCAGTTTCAAGGCAAACCAGCAATGACTTGTCAAAAAATCTAGAGCTGTACTTTTAACACAAACAGCAGGGTTGAGATAGACAGCTAGGACTGGTTATCTCATTAGTTTATCTGGTTATCTCTTGTTTATAAGTCATGGCTCAAAGTGTATGGCATCCAAGAATAGAAATTTTGTCTCTCAAAACCTTTAATTAGAAGAAAGAAAAGATATTTTATTTAAATATTTTTAAAGTGTTATTCTAAAACTGACACAGAGCTTTTTTCTAAAATAGTATTTCTTAAAAACCCATAATGAATTATTGTTTCAAACCTTTATAAATTATTCAAGCTGCAACTGTTTAAAGACAGCTAACATAAACCTGGCATTGAGATGAAATAATTAGCTTCCTTGAGGCCTATCAACGAACAGCAACAGTAATCAAAATCTAATAAATAAATAATACACTTTTACCCAGGCAATTATTTTAATTTCCATCATACAGAGCTGTTTATTAAAATGCAAGTCTAATAATACAATGTTAAAAGAATGATTTGCAAAATGCTATTTCAAGCTTGATAATTTGAAATCTTTGAATTCAAAATTTATAGAAGTCTGAAGTTTTACACTTTCTGCAAGTTTTTTGAGACAGATTTCTTTTTCTTCTAAGTATCATCTGTAAGTACAGCATAAGTTAAAAGCAAAACACATATCTAGCTTTAAACTTAATATTGTTTTTAAGAATTGAAACAAAGACATGCTGGCCCAATTAGTGGATATGTCTTGACTGGTGTGTAAACAGTTATTCCTATCTACAGATGCAACTTGTATTGATGAAATAAACATTTGCCAAGTGGCATAGCCATAAGTGCTATAGATTTTTAACAGAGACCATGTTTACAATACTATCAAATAAATGCTGAAGTAATCTTAACTTTGAATTTTTTTGTTCTTGGGAATTTTTGTAAGAGTTAAGAAACCAGTTTGGCAAGTAAATCAAAACTGTTCTATTTATACTTTATTTCTGACAGTCAAGAGGATCTTTAGAAGTATAGAAACAGTCTTCCATAAAACATCCCAAAATATATCAGCATGACCTAGTGATTTATTTTTGGCTCTGCAAAACTCATGGAAGAAGCAGCAGACATGACATAAAAAAAAAAAAGACAACACAGAATTGAAACTTTCTTGTTTTCTGTCTTGAAAAAAAATGTGTGTTTTTGTGCGTTTTGAAAAATAAGCAGCAAAGGCGTTAAAGAATTTTTGCATACAAAGTATTTGACAATCCATTATTCTGGATATACTTTTTAATGTTTTCCTTCCTTCTAGTTGCTTAATTGTTAAGCAATCATGAGACACATCTGATTTTTCCCTTGTCTATAGCACAAATCTGTGACATGACCACACGCATCTTCTGCATTTTCCATGTACATTTATAGTTTAGTTGATATTGTATAGTATGACTTCCTATATGGATATGCTTTACAAATATACAAATATACAAAAACAATATAGAATGTATATTTGGCTTTATTTGGCTGTAAATTATTACCTAAGTGAATATTACAGTTAAGGAAAAAGCAGTTTAATAAATTTATACAAAACCCCACTGCTTTTCTGTATAGAATTACCATGAAGAATTACAATCCTCAACCTTGCTAATTAAGCTGATTTCATCCTTTACATGTTCATTGCAGGGTTTTTTTTAAAAAGACTTTATTGCCATAGTTTGCATGGAAGATGAGAAATAAGAACAGGAATTCGAATCAATCTACACCAGAAAGGAAAGCTTACTGACTGGTAGTCAGTACTGAGGTAGACAATTGACGGGGAAAGGAACCATACATAGGGGACCAGAAGGACATGCTGCTTTCCCTTCAGAGCATGGGGGTAGCCAAATTTCCTGATCCAAGAAAGCAAAAATAAAAACTTCACATGACTGTGAAATACAAGCTATGAGTTGAGAAGAGACAATATTCTAGGAATAGTTCAAAAGTGGGAGAAAGTGAGACAAAATGGAGCTGGGCTCAGTCTGTACCTGGGCTTGAAGGCAATTTGGTGATGGTATTTTTTGGCTTACTTTCTCTGAGCTGTGAATCTGGATCATCCAGAATATTTTTCTGCCAAAGCTGCTTGTGAAACAGGCCCTCGGTAAGAGTTCCTCTTGAAGTGTTGAAAAGTCACATCTGGCTTAAGACCCACCATGGAGCGGGTTATGCCAGCCTCAGAGGTTCTCCAATTTCTAATGACCAACATAGCAGAATATATGGTGTCTCTCTTCTTCATCAATTTCATTCTTTTGGAATCTTTTGCTTCATTTAGCTGCACCAGATCTCCTCCATATAGCTCAACAGAAACTATGTTTGAAGATGCTGTAAGGTTGGTTATCACCTTATTTTTGGAAACTGCTTTTCCTACAGGGACCAAATTGCCCATGAACTGGTAGAATTTGTTTTCTCTTCTTGCAATCTGGTACGCACAGTTCAGTTACTGGGAAGTTAATACTAGCAATTAACAGTTGTAATTTACTGGAAGATTAAGGTTGTCAAATTATGCCAAATGATAGCTGAGTTGAGTTCCTTTTATCTAACTTAAGATGTCAACATTATTGACATTTAACTAATCAACCCAGGCCCATTTTAGAGGAGATGGCGAGAACTAGTTGCACTTTGGGAAAAAGTTGTGTGATAGGAATCCTACTGCTCTTGTCTCAAGTAACAAATTTCTCAACAGCAGAGAAAGTAAAAACCTGGGGTTCTCACAAAAGAATCTGGCATGTAAGAATTGCATTGAATTGTCAAGGGAAGGATCAGGTCAGAGAATTCACATGACTGAGTGAAATCCAAGAGGCAGGATAGAGAAAATGAGAATTATAGGTTATATGGATCCTGTTAAATGAAAGAATTGGAGAAAGTGGTCGATTGACTTGTCCCAGTCTTATGTTACTACAAGTAAAAGTTACACAGAGGTGTCTTTTCATCACCTGATTGACCTGCTAAAGAGAATCTTGAGATATACAATAGACAAAAATCCCAGAAATCATCTCCTCTGTCTAAATTTAAAAAAATTCGAAGTTCCTCTTTTAAAGAACAGGGTTATGATTTTATTGCTATAAAACAGCAACGGTGAATCAGAGGGTAAGTATTCAAAATCCCCAGATTCAGACTGTAAATGCCTTACTGGAAACAAAATTCTTTTGAACTGATACAAAAAAAAGAACATAAAATTATATACATTCAGGAAACAAAAACTGTATGAAGTCAAGCAATGGAATAAAAATGCTGATACTCTTTAAAAATCAGACTACGTTATTAAAGCAATTGAGAAAGCCTAATAGATAAATACTTAAAAACAGAATACTCTTTATTATGCATAAAATTATGTAAAAAATCAACAACATTATTTTGGAGAGTCTGAATCTGTGGTGTAGCATATACATATTTTTAAAGAAAAAATGTAATTCAAGCCCAATTCTAAAAAGAACTATGAATTTGTTTAAGTATAAGCCTGTGGGAAATCCCATTAAAGTCAACAACATATTTAAAATGAGACATGTTTCAGGACATATGTTAGGGGCTTAATTCCATCAAAATTTGAGAAAATGCTCTAAGCTACTGGTAGGATATCAATGTATTTTTTTACACTAAACATTGAACACTGGTAGGCAAAGCTGTATAGAAATTACTATTTATTACATACAAATAAGACTTTAGTTGAGGTTATTTTGTTAACTTTTTTTCTGCTTGCTAAAACCACTCTTTTTTTTAAGAAGCAAACAACCAAACTTCGCTAGTTAAACTAGTGAAAATCTTCCAACACACCGAGTAAGAAATTAATTCAATTGACACCAGCGTGAAAAGCTGCTAGATTACTCTTAAAGATTATTAACCTTTTATACAGAAAATGAGTGTAGATTCTATTCTCATCTCATGCTTTATAGGACTTTTCATTAAATAAGTAACTCTAATACAAATCTAGAATAGCTTTTGTCTAGTATCTCATGCTTTATTTAAGCAACCAAAGCAACATGGGACTAGGTGCGTTGAATATACATGAGGTCTGTATTCTGTATTGCTCAACCACTGTGTTATTTTTTTTCTTAAAGTTTAATTGAACTAGTGTAAGGTTATAACTCCTTGTCCTAATAGAAGATGACCAAATAGTTATTTCCTCTATATTGTTTTGCTGACCTTCTGTGAATTTTTCTTTTTCCAAACTATCTACATTAAGTTGCTTTAGTCATATTATCATTGACTTGAAGCATCCTTTTCTTTCTGTAGATGTTATGTAATTTCTGCAGTTAGCGATATGGTTCCAAACTACACATACAAACCAAGGCACAATACGTAACAGATCTACTATTGTTTTAATAGCAATATCCTCCCATGGAGTAGTAAAGCTGAATTATGGACCAAGAAGCCAGCTGCTCTTTCTAGTTTAACACTGAATCTGTCAGAAGTTTCTTGTGTGGTTTTGGAAAAAGAACAAAACCCAGAGAAAAAGAAGTTCTTGTTCACAGCAAAAAAAGTGTTCTTATTCAATTTATCTTATGCCTTAAAAAAAGATGTAATACTTCCATTATTTAGCTTCAGGGAGAGGTTAGGAAAATGACACTGTACTGTGATATCTACCTATAGTGCTATGAAAATAGTCTTGCTTTACCCTCCACCACACTTAGAACATTGTGTTGAGAATTAATTCCTGACACCAGCAATATTATCTTCCAAACAGGCATTATACCTCAACAGATTGATAATGAAAAAAAAATGGTTAATGACAACTGCAGTGTGTCTTTGACTGTAGTGATTTGGTGACAAGTGAGAAGGACTATGATTCAGAACTTATTCCCTATCAGTAATTGCATCTTGCCATAATTTCTTTACTTGATAGAAAGTCTTGTTGATGCAGCCTGACCAGCCTTCGGTCAGCAGCAGGACCGTCAGTCCTTGTACAACGAACACCCTTTTGTTGATAACTCATAAATATCTGTGCAGCTTTCAGCACAGCTAACGTGGTACAAAAGAAACACTATAAATCTCACGCTCAATGAAACACAAATTCAGAACTAACTCTCGGTAATACAACCTTCTCAGACACTAATTTGCTAGAGTTTTATCAGTCAACAGTTAATAGTCACAAATGCATAGACCCAGTCATTTCTTCTCTCAGGACCTACCCTGCCGTCACAAAAATGTCTGACGGTATAGAACTGTTCAGAGTCTGCATTTAGAGCAGATAAGTTCAGAAGAAACACTGAAAACTTAAACAGAAAGTAGAAGGAAAATACAGGAAACATTATGGAGGATTGTTGGATGAGCTGGTGATAGCTCATTTATTTATAATACTTGGTGTTTTCACTACAAATGTTTGTAAAAACTGTTTAGTGAACATCTCCAAAACCTTCATTTGCCTGCAGCAAGCCTTTGAAATTAAGCAGGAAGAAAGAAACCAGGTCAAAGCATTGCTCTTTCTGATATTAAATGCTTTTTTGGCATGAGAGATAAACTCTTGAAAGAAATGTGTGTTCTACTTCTGTTCCATAGGACAATGTTGGCAGCATACCAAAATAACAAAATAAAATGAGTGTAACACAGTCGTAATGCTCCAATGATCCTAGAGGAGTAGTAGGCCCAGCACTAAGACTATCTGGAAACTTTTAGAAAGATGAAGAGGAATCTTTCCATACTTTGGGCTGTAGTGTCTACTCCCCAGATGGTTTTGCCCAAGAGTAACTATATGTCATTCAGTGCTCAAGGTATATGCACTAGGAGGAGAGTCTCTCGCTCTCCCTAATTCTCAAGTTAAATTTGCAAGCAAAGTATATTTAGTTTGTACATTACATATAAAAAAATAGAGACATAGTTATTCATCAATGTGAAATATACATATGCTCTAACTTCACCAACATCCAAAGGCACCAGAAGGCAATTCACTATATAGCGTTGTGCTATGCCCGCAGTCTTCCTGAGATACTCCGAAAGCCTGTGACAGCAAATCAAAATGTTTTTTGCAGACTCTGTCAATGACGTGCTTCTCTCTCAAACATACACACCAATAATAATTTGTATCTAGACTGTTACAGTTCCTGTATTAAGGTGAATACAATTATACAAGAAAAGGTATGGTGGACACATGCCTCCCCCAGAATCACTGAAGTTTTTTGGAATGGAACACTGTAAGCCTTTTCTGATGATGCTATCTCATTTTGCACTAGTAAAACATTAATTGCAACGGGGAGCGAAAAGACTACATTCATATGGCTCAGGCCCAGGCTCATCTCTTACCACATTGTTCCAATTCAGAATCCAAGCTTTAACTATTTTTCCCTTTTTGAAAATATTGATTCAGTGTAGATGTGTGGATTTGGTTGAGGAAGCTTTAGTCATTGCTAGCGAGCTTCCTAACGGCAATAAAGCTACAACCTGGCACATTGCAGATGGGGGAGGGTGGGTAGGGAATGAGAGAGAAGCAGTACATGTGTATGTCATTCTCTTCTCTCTGGCTATTACACAAAGTAAAACAGCTCCAGCTGGAAGGATTAACAGAGACCTGCTCCAGAATAAGCTACAGCCTGCTAGGCGAGCCTCCAGAAAGGTGGACAGGCCATTTCAGATCTCCCCAGCTAAAGAAGAGAGCCACAACTGAGAGCGATATGATAGTCATCTTTAAAATTATGAATGGCATCAAGATGGTGAATCGGCAACAAGGACTCTCTATTTCTCATAAGAAAAGACCTAGGGAGAACATACAGTTATAAAGCAGTAAGTTCAAAACAAATTAAAGTACACTTTGTGTGAATTTCTCACACAACATACTCAAAGTGTGGAACTCAATGCTATGCCATATCGTGGACAGCAGAAGTTTACACGAGTTCTTAAAGGGATTAGACATTTCCTTTCACAGAGGGGAAAAAAACCACCAAAAGTTATTAAACTCAAGGATATCACCTCTGGCTCAGGAAGTCCCTGAGCTACAATTTGCTGAAAGCTGGGAGGATATGCTGGGGGAGTATCACGATAGTGTCACATAGGGAAATACTACACTCCTCCCTAGGCCTCCTCTGTTGGCAACCAACAGATATTGGAGTAGCAGACTTGTAACCTGATTCTTGTAGTTTGCTGTTATATAATTTTCCACTGTTATTTTGGGGCCGATTCCCCAGTGCCATCAAAATAGCCCCATGTCAACTAAGTTTCAGCCAATTAATTTTCAGGTTAACAGCAGTACCAAGTAACTCATGCTGTTGCTCAGCTAATGAGCATAGGACAGCACATTCTCAGCAGGAGGACTTGGGCTCTGTAATTCCTCTTTAGAATAATGTAGATTTGGCCCAAACCTTTAAAGGTGTTCATACAAAAGATCCAACATACTTACATATACTGCGAAATTCATTGGTCTTGCAATATAAACTAGTATCTAGTATAAAAAACCCTAAGTCTATAAACTTGTAATTTTTAAAAATATCATCTAGTACTTACATTCACTACCAAGTCACAAATAGTATTCTCTAACATTTGAATAAGATGATTGATTTATAATCTTAACATTTATTCTTCTGGAGTAAGTGCAATAAATATAACTGTAAACAGTTAAGTAGGGGAAATCAATATAAACATGAAAGAAATTCACAAAGCTTCATCAATATTATGGCATCTTGCTAATACAGAAATCACCCTAGCTGCACTTCAACTGATAAAATACAGAATTCGCAATTTCTTTTATATATTATTTTTGATCTACGGGACTTTTTTGTTGCCATTTTTTAAAATGGGGATATTAATAAAATCACAAAGCAGCTGTGTAGGACAGTACACATTCTATGACACGTATAGTTTAAGATCGTTATGGAAGGAATGTCTTTAATCATTAAATTGTGTAGGGTTAGACTATGATGAAAATGTTATAAATACAGTATCTTCAAAATTTGGAAAAAAGTGACTTCAGAATGCAACTGAAAACTGTGAAACAAAAAGAAACACGAAGTTAAACAAAAGAAAAAAATCAGTATGCTTAGGGCAGCAGTTGATCCATTTTAAAAACACCACTTTATCTGTTCTCTTTTCCTTTGCAAAATCCAATAAACTGCCATTATATTCCTTTTAAATGGTTCCATTACAAGGATTCTATAACAACAGACTAATCTCTTGATAATTATAATAAATGCCTGTAATCGAAGCAGGAACCATTTAAAATAAGGAGAAAGGCTGTTTTCCATCAAACTCATTGTAGTTCCGTGACCTTTGGAGCATTAAGCTACATCATATGCTGCCACCTCTAACTGCAACATAGCTTTCCTACCAATCTTGCTCAAATAAAAATAAAAAGGATGAGAGATCAATGGCAACGTGGATTGACACATGGTAAGAGTTCTTACTTTCCAGCTCTGAGCCTTGTAGAACATAAAAACCTCAATTTGCAAGATTCCAAAGGCTCAAAGCTGGCAGGATTCAGCCAGCAGCTCTTGGATGGGGTTTGGTATGCAGTGCTTCTCTTCAGGAGGGAACAAGGGAAGGAGCAGACTGGTATTTTAAAAAGTCGTGCTATGGCAATGTGAGCTGTATATCACTACTAACGCTTAAGAAAGTATTACTTTTCAGGACACTTTATCACAAAATTCGATATTGTATTCACATGAACAAACAATGATTTCCAGAGATCATTTAAGAAACTGAAGGCTGATAAAATTACGGGAAATGACTATATATGATCAGAATGGCTTTCATCTGCATTTTGTTAGACCCAGCATTGATTTCACTTTTCAGCTGTGAACAGCAAGAGGCCAGCTGTGGCCAAGGGAGAGAGCAAGCAATGAACCAGGGTCACAATAGAGGCTGAGTTGTCAGAAAATTTAACACTTTTAATGACTAAATCTCAGCAAAAATCTTCGAGTTACAACCATTTGAAAATTATATCCAGCGGGTCCCACAAACTGTCAGAGAATAGAAGATTTAATTTATGACAAAGTAAAACCTTTTGAACTCTAGTTATGTGAATAAACAGCATTATAAGGGGAAAACAAACAAAGCAAGGAAAATATAAAATACATTGCCTTCAAGGCAGAAACAACTACATTTTACTTCGTATTCCCAGATGTGTTAAAGGGAAATTTATGACAGCATACTGAAAAGCAAGATTCCCATTGTGAAACCCTTCACATTTATTTAACTAAGCACAATCATTGAAAATGACCTTTATCCAAACCCTTCACAGCTGTCTTAAAATGATCTAAAACTATTGCCAGATTTTCTTTAACTAACATTACTTAACAAAAAGCCATTACCCCAGGGCCATATTACACTACTGGCAAATAAACACAAATCCATTTTCAACAACATGCTGCGAAGTTTTAATGAAATATTGATAACAAATTGAAAACTCCCCATTAAAAAGATGCCAAACAATACAAATCATAGTTTTCTGTTCCAGCAATAAATAAAATTTCCTTATTTCTGATAACATATTTGTCACCTATTAGTCATACATGCAAACAGAAAAATGGCTAATACTTAAAAAAATTTACATTTAAAACTGTTATTAAATGAGTTGTCAAAATTATTGTAAATGAAACTGTTCTAGCAGCATATTGTGAAAAGATATCCTCATCTGTTCTCATAAGACAGCACATCCAGAGTGTACATTACTCTATAAAATTAAAGGTCTACTGACAATAAATTCATACAGCAGTTTTCATTGCAGTAAACTAATAATTTGCCAGTGCATTAATAAAGTTTGATTCCAAGACTTGAAAAGCAGTGTGTCAAAATGATGAACACCTTAATCCTCCTCCTTTTTCTACATAAACACTAAACCTAAAGATTAAAAGACGGTTACAAGAGCTGGCCTTCTGCAGGTCTAGGTTGACTGACAGGGGTTAGGGAAAAGAAAACTCATACTTGTGGATTCAGAACAGAACAGTTCAGTTTTTAAAATAATAGTATAAAGCCACAATTAAAGCGGGTGCATACTGCATGGAGTGCGGAAAGGACTTTATTAAGGGGCTGGTTAGTTCAGTAAATCATGGCTTTCAGATTAAGATGACTACGGTGGTTCCTTGGTGTGAGAGGGAGAAGGGTACAGGAGGTTCATATCACCACCAAGTAATTATGCTGACCCAGAGTGTTACCATTTATTACGGCTGAAAGATGACACTCACTGTTAGCCAAGGGAAACTGCTAGTCAAATGCTTCTATCCAGATCAATACAGACCACGTTTTCCTACAGCCAGAAGTAATTATACAACAGCAAACTTCACAATCAATACCTACTCAAGCTAACTTATATTCTGCTGTACAGACATGAAGGTATGGCACTGTCAGCTGTCACTGAAAACTACTGCATATGACTCGGATTAAAGGGTTTCCCTCACCATTATAAAGGATTTCTCTATCTATTTTCTGAGTAAAAGCAAATCTTTCTTCTCTATCACTAAAAACAACGAGCGACAGTGCAGGTTTTCAGGACACATTGCAACTTGCAGCTGAAACTGAGGTTCTTGTTATCATTTCATAAAGTCTCACTTAACACAAAATAAAAAAGAGAATCAGTCAGTTAAAGAAAAATCAATCTTCCTAACCACTGAAAGCTAAAATAATTTCTGGAGCATTAGTTTCTAAAAGCTGCAGTTGAAGACCTGACCTCTGTGAACTCCGGAGATCAGAAAAGAGAAACATATACACCTGAAGTATTAAAGCAATGTAATTTTCAGTATTAAACATATATTCATGTTTGTTTACATAGAGGTGCACACATAGGGTTACCAGCAAGCCAGCTAGTAGACAAAATTAGGCTTCAAGAGTTTAGGTTTTATTTCAAAATGTATCTAAATGTCAGTTTTGACAACTGCTTTCAAAAAGGCAGAGCTTAAGTCTTATAAACCAATCTAACACATCAAGAAAGGTTAAAGGGCAGAAAAAACTCACAACTTCAGTAAAAAAATATAATTTGACATCCAATTTTCAAGCTGATTTATCAGTGGAAAGCTAAAATTGATAGTTTGCCATTACTGGGGAGCAGGCTGTCTAAGAAAGCTGTTACAAAGCCTTTCATTTTGATTTAGCCACATGGATCAATACAAACCTATACTGTTTCAATTTTAGAAATATTGATTTTCTGATATAACCTCTGTGGGAGAACATTCATCACCTGCCATACTAAAAAATATTGAAATTTATTTTGTAAACTTTGATTGTCAACAAAATACAGCTACTACTGAGTGATCTGAAATTTATTTTTCCAGATAACAGCTAATCACTGTTAAAATGATATTTTGAGTAATATATTTTTGCCTTGTCATTTCAGAGTCTGACTCATACTGTTAATCCCTTAATGGGATTCATACCAAGAAAGATCATAAAACTTCCCTTTGTTTTTTGATGAAGTATCTTGAGATTCTTTTCGGCTTTAATGAATAGGAGAACAAACTGGAACTTCAAGTTAAAATATTCAGTTACAATGTATATTAAATTCTTACGTTAAGTTGCTTCCCAAACCTAGAACTACTTAATGCTTCAGGCAGGAGGACTTTTTTTCCAGATATCAAAGAAAAAACAAATTCTTAAAGTAGAAATAGCTATTTTATGAAATAAAAATCTTTATCCTATATTTATACAGCAATACTGTTTATAGAAGCACATTGAGTTTTATCTACCTTACGCTTTTCTAATCTGGTTTTCATGGCATCCAAGAGTTCTGTTCCTCAGCATTCAAAACATACTACATTTTTATATGTTACTTTGCTCATATGTAGTTATTGATTATTATGACGGCCCATTCAAACTGATCTAAATACTGAATTCGTTAAAAAATCGTGTGACTTTGTAAGACAATTTTCAATTGTACAGCTTTTCTTGTTCCAAATTATTTCATCAATCCTGAGTATCTTATTCAATTAAAGAAAAGCTTAAAAATAATTTACAAGTTTGAACCAATGACTTTCTTTACTCCTCTCTTTCCCATTCCCAAAAAGCCCCTTTATGAGCTGCCTAAACAGGACGACAAACATTTCTTAGTGCCACATTGCTGCTGATAAGTACAGATACACTGTCCAGCCAGGGCATCAATACAGAAAAGACACTGAACAGGTTTTAGGAGGAAATACACCCTGGATAAAAGTATGAAAGAATTTTCTCAGTGGCATATGAGAAATAAATGAGAAAAATTATAATCCTATGTTGGAAGGACACAGTCCAGGGGTGAGATTCAAGCAACACCCAAGAGGGCTTAGATTAGCAAGAGCACACTCAGAACATGTCTGGTAACACAATGTCATTTGGATCGGTGATTACTAAACAGGGCTAAAAAATTCCTAAATGATTAAGTTAGACACTAAGTAAGTGAAATTCTCGAAATAGAAACTTTTTTGTAAAGAGGGCTCAGATTAGCAAGAGCACACTCAGAACATGTACTGGTAACACAATGTCATTTGGATTGGTGATTACTAAACAGGACTAAAAAATTCCTAAATGATTAAGTTAGACACTAAGTAAGTGAAATTCTCGAAATAGAAACTTTTTTGTAAATGTCATGAAACCAGTGTAGAAGTTTTTTGTAGACTTAGGGCTCAATATGGATAGTCTGTCTATTTATAGAATACAGAATGTTATTTCTAGCATTTGTATACTAAATTCACCTTCCTATGTATACCTAAAATCAAATAATACCAATATCAAAATACCTGAATTAAATAAAAAATAGTATCACAAAACTTCTGTAAGATACAGAGGTGGGGGAGAAAACCATGGAAAAGAAACAAACCAATTTGAGAGAATATAGAAGTAAGGAACTTGCTAGTCAAATCAGATGTGCCTTTTCATCCTGTTCCAAAAATGACAGAAACAGATCTTAGGTGCAATAGAAATGGTTACATGAAGCTATAAAGGACTCTATATGAGCCATCACACAAACTCATCCTGTTATTACTCAGATGCTGATGCTGATTCAGATGCTGATGATTTTAACCATCAAAACAGTGAACACAGTGAAACTGAGGCAAAGCAAAAACTCATTAAAGAACTACATGACTAAAGCATGTTGAAAAATAAAACAAAGCAACGTGTCCAAAGAAGGGCAACAAAGCTGGTGAGGAGTCTGGAGCACAAGTCTTATGAGGAGCGGCTGAGGGAACTGGGGTTGTTCAGTCTGGAGAAGAGGAGGCTGAGGGGAGACCTTATCGCTCTCTACAACTACCTGAAAGGGGGTTGTGGCGACGAGGGTGTTGGTTTCTTCTCCCAAGTAACCAACGATAGCACGAGAGGAAATGGCCTCAAGTTGCGCCAGGAGAGGTTTAGATTGGATATTAGGAAAAATTTCTTCACTGAGAGGGTGGTCAAGCATTGGAACAGGCTGCCCAGGGAGGTGGTGGAGTCGCCATCTCTGGAAGTGTTCAAAAAACATGTGGACGTGGTGCTTCAAGACATGGTTTAGGGGACATGGTGGCGCTGGATTAATGGTTGGACTTGATGATCTTGAAGGTCCTTTCCAACCTTAGTGATTTTGTGATTCTGTAAATATTTAAAACTTCCCTCTTAAAATAAGATACTAATTAAGCACTATTTTTAGTTGGTTCCCCCCCCGCCCCCATCAACAGATCTCAAATCACTCTGTTAGCAAAGTACCATAATTCACATATTACAGATGGGGAAAACAATGTGGATAGATAAAGACTGAAATGATTTATTCAGTGTTGAGGTGTCACCTCACTGGCACCACCAAGATTGTAACTTCATTATTTAGGGCATAAAGTGCCTGCTTTCATAACTGAAGAAAGAATCTTGCTTTCCCATATGAACTGTACTGTGAATTCTGGAGGGGAGACTGAGTGGAATGGTTGGTAAGTTGCTCTGATTTGTTAATGGCACTTATTAAATCCACTATTCCCATAATTATGTATATTTTCAACAAAATATGTAAAACTACAGAAGATTTGAATAAGCATAATTCCAATATTCATATATTATTCAGTTAAAAAATTCCATACTTTTGAAAATATAATTATGTTTATTACTTATAAAAAATTTCTCGGTGCAAAATAACATTTAATAATTTCTGAAAAATAATTTCCCCCCTAACAGGACTGTTTTGCTTCCTTTTTTTTTTTTAAGGAAAAAAGTAGGTCTTTCATAGTCTTGAGTTTGTTTTCTTGGGTTATTTTTGGTTTAAGGAAGGAAGAAAGTAAGAAAAACCCAGAAGAAAAATATCTTGTTGACACTTGGGCTGCCATCATATAATCATAGTAGCAAATAACTAAAAAGACAGCATTTGTAGTGAATATGTTTAAAGACCCTTTCTTTTATTAAGGCTTTTCTGTATCTAACTATATTCAGAACAAGAAGAGAATGACCTTCTAAAAAGTAATGATGGTGATTATCCATATAATAGTTGTAACATGCAAATATACAGCAGCCATGTAAAGGAACAAAAATTAGACAACAACTTCACAGTGCTTAAGGGCTTCATATTTTACATCACCAGCATTAATGGAAAAGTTAATGTAGCATTGAATAACAGTGAGTTGCTCAGCTGCTGCTACTGCTGCAGAACATTTAGATCACACAAATAACACATCATTTTTTCACTCCTATTGCTTTCTTGACCCACAGAAAAACAACTCTCACCCACCCCAAAATCACATGCAAAATATCCCTGCATTACTCAGTTGCTTAAGAAATATGTCCAAGCCTATAATTTGTAAGACCAAAAGTTCAAATAAACTTAAACCACAAAACTCAAAACAATCAAGCAACAGTGCTGAACAAAATCTCGAAAACTATACTCTGTGACTTAACCCATATTACAATACAAATGCATGAACTTAATGCAGTACATGAAATGAAACAGTATTTTACAATACTTTTACCTCTTATTTCCTCATATCCATACATGAAAAATCCAGATAAATTATGCATATTAAATTCCCTTGTTTTCCATGTACTAGAGAGTAAAAACTACCGAGCATACTCAGTACAGTGTGATTTAAAAATTTTTCATTGATCCAAGTATACAGAAAGTTTTGGAAGGTGGGCAACCCCTAGATACTATAAAGGCACATAATTGGCTTTAAATTGAATTGCACTGACAATTGTCTTTAGGGAGAAAACTGAGGAAGGGGTCACATAACCCACACCTATAAATCCTGTAAACCATGCTCCTTCTTCATTATTGCCGGCTGATTTAGAAAAGAAAAAGAAAGGTAGTTGTTATGTAAGTATAGACTAAATGTTGGAAGATACCAGCAATCTTTCCCTGCTTCGTAAATTCAGGCAATGACCTTAATAGTTTTGCTCCTTCTTGATGCAAACTGTAAAGTGTTAAGACATATCAGAGTTCAGAGTTTCAAATAAGGAAATTAGTCCTCCCCGGAATTCCTGAAAATTATTCCATCTCATAAAAGACTTCAAACTTTAATGTTTCTGCACTGATGTTGGACTAGTAAAACTTTTTGATTTTGTTGCTGATTGCCTTTTTTTACCATCAGAAGGAGAACAAAGTGAAGAGTGGTGAGCATGGTTATGGAAAGGGAGAAGATTCACCCCTTTCTTTTCTGCTCTTAAAATAATCAAAAAAGGTGCCACTAATTTGAAATTCTGCCAGCTCAAAAAGTAACACAAATGCTTGACTGATACTTTATAGTTTCACTGTTGATGTCAGACACAAGAATGAAAACTGGGGAGTAAGAACCGCTGCTTCAAGATCCTTCCAAATGTGCCGGGTCTAAACTCAAAGGTTTTGCAAAATTATTCTTCAGTCACACCTACAGCTGTTTCTCAGTCAGATAGTATTTGTCAGGCAGTAAAAAAATCTTCTCCCTACCTTAATTCATCTGCGCTAGGTGTCCAAGTGACTGCAATTTCTGGAACCGGTATCATCATTCAGTTATATGTATGCCAATTATATCATTCACTGACCTTTATGCTTCTCTAATGTCTGTGACGATATTAGCTATGAATTTCTAATTAGGTTGAAAAAGTACCAGCAGAAGGTATGTGTCTTGCCTTTACAACTCGTAGTACCAACTGGTATGGGGAGAAAAACAATAAAAATTTCTTCTGAGTCTTAGAGTCAATGGAGAACCGAAGAAGCCAGCAGCCAGGAAACCAATTATTTACTAAAATCTACCTCAAAAACTGCTCGTGATTTAACATCTTTTAAATGTTTTGGAAGCTGTGAATGACAACAGGAATCTGTAGAATTTCTCTTGGAAGGGAATGTCCATTGTGGCCTTTTCAATTTTACAGCAGAGATTTTTACTAAGGAATGTATGTCCTCTAGAAAATGGTAGCATTACAACTTTACTGTGGGGATTTTGAAAAGTTAGATTTAATAAAAGAAGGAGAAAAGTAAATATATTTTCTTAATCCTAATACTGGAGAACACAAATTTAGATGTACATTTTTTTCATTTTAGTGTACACAAATTGAGAATCCATTGATTACTTTTAAAGAAGTGGAATCCTCTAAATAAATTTTGCACTGGAAGAGCCACCCTTAGTAATTTGTCATTGTGTCACTGAAATAAAGGAGCTATTCTAGTACTTTCAGAATAGGACATTCCTCAGAAAATGTCTCTGTTTAAAATGTAATGGTGTCCTGCAGAACCTTTTCAACTTCCCTGCACAGTTGGCAATAAAACCCTTTCATAACTCGGCTAAAGATTATTGAATGATCCAGGGAATAATACAGGGAATACCCTAGCCAGAACCCAACATATGTAGATATAGCTAATGCAACACACAGAGTAGAAAAATTGATGTACTGGGCCTCTACTGGATGTCCATTCAGAAAGAAACTTGTCTGTTCCATTCCAGGGAAAAGAATATATTGATCACCAAACAAGAGCAGCAACATGCACAGTATCATTAATCAAAAAAAAAAAAAAAAAAAAAAAAAGCAAAAACCTAAGCCTGAGTGTATCTGCTGTGCTAAAGGACCATTTACACCAATGGAAAAACATGATTTGTATGTAAAAATTAATTTCCTTGTTTTTAAAGACAATTGGTAATATACCTATAACACTACTGAATTGTACATAAATTCCAGTCTACCTTTTATACTAATTTTAATATTTTGGTTTTATTCCATCAAGCCTCAAACCTTTATAACATCTTCTTTGATAAAATTTAATAGACAGTATAGTCTTCATTGAGGCCATTATCAGAGAAATTGGTGGCCATTTCCACAAGTTTCCAGTCACAGTTTTTCTACATTTTTAATTTAAAGACTGTTTAAAATGAAAAGTAACGTATATTTGGGGAGCAATTAAATAGTTTGTCTGTCTGGGTCCTCAGTATATAAACAGCGATTTTCATTAACTCTTCATGATGATCTCAAACGGAAAGATTATTACAAAATAAACTATTTTTTTCGTATTCAACCTTGCCTGGCATTTAGCCAGAAAATGTGGGGTGTGTTTTTTATTTTCTCTCATGCTTTTTAGTGGTACTTAAATGAGTTTAAATCAGAAAGGATAGCAGATTCCATTTTGTTCCAGTAGATACATATCACATCCTGCTCCTGGCCGCTCTTCTTTCCTGACAGGTTTCACTTAATTCTTTTTCACAGACTTTTAGCTCAGCAGTTCAGTATGAAATCCTACCACTGAAAATACTGTATGAAGTTCACTAAATAAATTTCCTCCACTATTAAGCTGTCATCAACTTTGAAAATATCACTTTCTATTCAAGACAACACAAGAGGTTGGAGTTTTATTCAGTGTAAAAGACCACGGTGTGTCTGAAAATAACGTATTGTTAGCTAATAGAAATTGGAAAATTGAATGTCTATACATTAAAAAAAATTAAAAATGAACATTTTTTTAATAATACCAAAAAACCACTTCCACTCACCATGAGGCAAATATATCATGCTTTACTTTCCTCCATGTTTTCACACAGCACAAGATATATTATGCATAAAAATTAAGGCTCTCTTATGGTGAAGTATCCCAAAGGCTTCAGTAGTATTTCTAAATTGGGCCTAAGAGACGTCAAATTTAGCTTCCTCTTTATGTACGTTTTTATTGCTTCCTACCATTAGTGCTATCATAACCTCTAGTAAATCATCAAAAGACATTTCTTACACATTAATCTTTCCTAGATTCAGATTGTGATTGTAACAACACCAAAAAGCATTCTTACTCAATAAATATAATTTGCTATCAGGAGAGAAGAGAAAAAACAATGGGAATCTGAGAAACAAATACACTTAAATTTTAAAATAACTTCATTTTAATTTTAGTCTATTGGCATTGTGTATACAGAACATTCTATAAAACAGTGGTTAGCATTCTCAAATTGAACAGCAGAAGTACATGTGGCTTATGCATCTTTTTGTAGATTTCCTAATAATCTAGACAATTGGATAGTTTGCTACATTATCGGGTTTTAAAATGGTTCAGCACTATTGAATGTTTAAGAAATATTTATGGCATAAGGCAGTATATATTCTTGAAGCTGAAACAGTCATTAGACTCTAATGTTCATCTATTTTATTGAACTACCCGCAGGGAGCTTTATGGGCATACTATCATGTCAAGGTCAGAGGATTAAGTGAGCAGTGATGACAGTAAACAAGCCTTTTCTGTATATTCTAAAGGGTCTTACTGAGTTACTTAAAATGCCATAAACATAAATAGTCTCCTATCTCTAAAACACATCCATGACAGATGACTTCAAAATATAACACTCTTGAGAAATGGAGCTTTACAACCTAACCAACAGCCTTTATTATCAACAACAGATATCAATATACTGGGGAGCACAAATATTGGGAGAAGCTTGCAATCTGTCATTGTCAGATATTTCATGTCTGTAAGTGTACAAGAAATATATCTACATATATATCAAACCTTTTTGTGAACAGATACTACTGCTGAAAACAAAGCAGAGCTTACAGGTTAAGAAAAAACATGGTTATATAGAAAAAGTAAATGCTAGACTGTGTGAAGTCTATGACACACAAGGTGTTTCTGAATCAGTCAAAATAAACCTCTGTAAATTTATTTTTTCATTCTTCTAAAAACCAAAATCAAACAAAAAAACACAGAAGTGATCAAATCAAAGAGAAGTCTCTGCTGGGAATATTTTTCAGAAATCAGAAAAGCAAACTGTCTAAATGTGATCTTCACAGTTTAATATCTGTGAACATACAGACTGTGGTGCATACAGAAACACCAAACTCAAGGAATTCTCCTGCTAAACTACATTAAGGTAAGAAGGAAGGTACAAGGCTGTGGTTGCTGGCCTCTGTGTCCAACAAACCATGCTCCTCCTGTACACCTGAAAACAGGACCTCTTAAGTGGCACTTGGGAGCAGCAGTTGCACACTCACTTGCCTATCACTCCCCCGTAGTAATACTGCAAGATATGACTCCAAGCAGATTAGAAATTACTGCAGAGAGAGAAGAGATAACGTTAAATAGGCACAAGCACAGAGTATTTCTTGTTGATGGTAAATGTACAGATACATGAAGGCTGCAGATGATAAGGACAGAACAGATACTGCTGAGAGGAGATCTTTGATTTCCTCAAACATGGAACTATGAACTGAAATAAAAAGCTGCTATGCAGAGATGAAAGATTATCTCTTTAGCATCAGATGACCTGTATGACTGACACATTGATTTAGGAAAGCTCTAAACTAGTTTGAAGGACGATGATGTTGTACTACAGAGTAGCAAAAATGGGGAAAAAAAAATCTTGAAGGTTGATATTTTTTTCCTGAGGGAAGAGAGGGAGGAGAAAAAAACAACTGAGGAGACAAGAAAAATGGATCAGTCTAATACATATCTTAGCTGATTACACATTGCAGTAAGGGAAATGAGAAATAAAGGAACTAAGAAGCCTTAGTATCCAGAAGATAAAACTTAGACTACCATCACAGAAGCTTGCCAAGACAAATCAATGTTTGTTCCTATGAAAAACAAGAAAGAAAGACCTACTTTTTGTTTAGCACGTATTAGTTTACTTCCTTTGAAGTTCAGAAACAGGCATGAAATGTACTTATTGAAAGTCTGGGCAGTGTTAAAAGGAAAAAAGGTAGTACTGCACTAGGAGATAAAACAGAAAAATCTCATGGAGACATGAGTTATTTAATTTTATTTTTTTAAACAACTCACTGAAAAAAGACCAAACTTGGTGGTAAAGGGCTCATTTATTAAAAAAAAAGATGTTAAAAAAAAGTTATAAAATGTTGTATGTTTTGTATACATGTGTATGCTATGTTGAAAAGTAGCTTAAGTTTAGTAAGTTATTTTAGATTTGATTCTGACTAGTTCAAGTTCTTTTCATGCGAATATCTAAGAGGTAATATATCTAGAGTGAAAATAATCACTAAAACAGTGAGGTCCTATTTCCCATGAAAAACATTAAAGCTACAGAACAACTAAGTTTAAATCCCCCAAACTTAGAAAATGGCAGGAAACTGGTTAAAATAAACCTACCACAATTTCTAAAACCAAAATTACATACACAATGCCAAACAATTCTGATGTGGAAGATAAAATATACTAAAAGTTTAAAACCTGGATTTTTTTATAGAGAGTATCAAAGGTTCATGACCAGATTGGGAATGTTTTCAAGTGGGAGACTGTATGGGTTGCTTCCTGAATTCTGCTGTATTAAACATTTCATTATCAACTTTGATGAAGAATCAGTGAAAATCCACAATAAAACTTGAGGTGACAGGAAACTGTGAGAGACAACAGTCTTAAAAACAATTAGAAGCACAGATACAAAGCAGCAAGTGATTGCCAATTAGTAGAAGGGAGTAAGAGCCTGCAGAGTGGTTCTGGGAAGTATTGACTGAGCCTACAATCTCATTTACAATCAGTTGTAATGTGAAACAAACTTAAGTTGAGTTGTGCATTGTTGAGGCTTCACCTCAACAATCAAACACCCAAACTGCAGTACCTTTTCTGTAAGGAAAATGTAGGCAAACTGCAAGGAATCTAAAGCAAGACACCAAAATTCTACAAGATATAGATAATTTAATCAGTAAAGGAAGACTGAAAAAACTGTGTTTGTCTAGTCTGGAATTCAACAGCCTGAAATGACAGCATCAGCTTCTTTTGACTAAGAAGGGATAGGTTTGAAACCAGGTATAATCAACCTATTCTGCAGCAAAGAAAATTATCCTATAATGCACATCATGCAAGCTCAACTATAAAGCTAGCAAAGACATAGAAAAGGTTTTCCAAGATGTTTGTGGAATTCCACTCTCCCCTCCTCAAAGAAAGCAGGATGCAAAGCATGTGATAGGGATATTCCAAACTACACCTGCCTCAGTGCCTGAGGATGATTTAATCTGCAGTTCCTTTCCAGACCCTACTCTGAATGTCTCAAATTATTTTACAAACATAGGGATGGACATAAATATATTTCAAATAAAAAAGTACAAGGTTCTGAGAGGAGGGGAATCAAAATGGCTCCACTAGGTTTTAATTTCTGGTTAACCTTTGCATTTCTGATGTTTCCAACAAAAATGTCCGAGAAGTTTGTCAAAACACTACAGATGTTTCTCTTAGAAAAAAACATTTTCTACAACTTTGTATTTATCTCCTGTAATCTACCTGAAGCACCACATGGGAAAGTATCCTGGCGTGTAATGGTACTACAACAGCTTGCTGTAACTTAAAAATATGATGTTTCTCACGCATTTTACATCACAAAATAAAGCATAAATCAACAGATTTTCATTTCTGAGAAAAGAAAGTCCACCTTAGAAACATAAAAATTACTTTTTCAGAATCTTCTAATCTATGGCTTTTGTTCTTTATTTATTCTTTGATTTCTGTTCTTACATATGGGGAAGATGGGAAATCCACTGCTATATTGCATAGGCATTACTAGACAGGTATGGGAGAAAAAGTGAGAATCATGTGAGGGAAGTGTTAGCTGCCTAATGAGAAATTATTCCCTCATGGTTTCTACTGAGTTTCTACCTCTATCTAAATTGGAAACAGGGAAAGAAGGAGCACAGATGCTAGAAACATTCTTCAATACCAGCAACTGTTAGTCCAGTCTCCTGATACCCACTGCAGAGGCTGTTTCCACTGCAGGAACTAGGAGGAAAGTAAGAAAGAATGTAACTGGACTTTGAAGACCTACTGCAGTATGGAAACTTCAAAATTGAGGCTGACTGAAATTGAGATTCCTTATGAAATCCTGAGTTGAAAATTCAGGGAGTCCGAGTGAGTATTAGATGGACCTATCAAGTCTACTTGTCCTATCTTTCTGTTTCTTAAGTTTTTCACTTGCAGCTGAAGACAGCTTACGGGGCTAAAGATCAATTGTTTCTCAAGCTTAAAGAAAAAGAACATTGGCAAAACTTTCCTCTTTGTGTTTGCCATGAAGCAAGAGGGGGAAAAAAATTTAGGCAGAAACAGAGAACATATTGAAGAGAAGTGAAAAAAACAGAGTAAAGCAGAAAAAATACTTCTCTTACTGCAGAAGTAATAACATGAAAGAATATACAGAAGAATTCCTTCTTTAATATTGTATACAATGTACTGTACTTCCTAGAGATAAACAAATCTTTCCGCAGAATTGAAGAAGTCTTCCCTGAGCACCATGCATTTCCCAACATTGGAAAATACTACCTCTTTCCAAAGAAAATATTTTCTTCAAGAGTTTCTTACAGCTGTGAGAAAAAATTCATAGTGAACAGCACCACAGTTCAATATAACTGAGTAACCTTGCACAAATATAGAACTGAATAAATTTCACGTAAGCAAACTGTTCAGTCACTTGTACAGCCCATCTGTGGTTATACGATACTCCTTTCTTGGTAGGTATCTTTATGCTGCAAATAACATCCTACATCTAACTTCCTATCATTAGAAAATGATACAGAATTCTTCTATTCCCCTTTTTCCATCATGCTTGTCAAATGCCACAGCACCATTAGCAAGAGCTCCTTCCAATAGTCTCTGCCTTCCACCATAGCAGTAAGCAATCATGAGTGAGGAAGGAAAAAGGGTATGCAATGAGTAGGGTATGTAATAAAGTGGGTGCAAAGCAGTACGAGCAGTACCAAGTTGAAAGCATAGTAAGAAATGTAAGAAGGGGCTTGAAACAGTAAAATACTACAAAGAGTGATCAGATTAGAAAACTAGTCTCACTCACATTTATGTTTAAATCCTGCTACAGAAGTGTGACTAATACTGGACCTAAAATGTGAATAACGCTGTCACATTTTCTGATCTCAAAGTATCTCAAGCAGTGGAGTTAAGTAAAAACAACAGAATCATTATATAATTTTTTTTTTGTGATGAAATAATCTCAGAACTAAATATTTGGAGCTTGTAATCAGGAAAACTAATGAATGAGATGAAAAGTTTGCAGGTTCCATCAGATCAATCTGGAAGGATCTATTCTGCAAAGACAAATAGATTCCACCAATTCCTGAAAGATAGAAAATTTATTGTTCTTACAGAGTGTGTGGAAAAATACAGAACCTTAACAGGCCCTCTAACAACAGGCATGTCAAACACACTTCTGGATCCAGTAGGCAGGATCTGGTCTTACATCTTTTCCACTGTTCTAAAGTTCCCTTTGTAATTTATGTCTAGCAGTTAAAATCAGCCAGAAATGAATGAATAGCTAAACCAGATGAAGCTGATTTGCAGTGAGGGACAGGATAGGATCTGCGTCTCTGAACTTCCTAAGACAGCAGCTAGTATGGTGATGGAGTCAGAGCACGCCAAAGGCTGGCTGTAAGGGAAACTCCTTCTTACTAAATTCCTGCATTCTGGTCTCCCTTGCTGTAAACTGGAAACATTTGGTGTAGAAGCAGCATTGTCCCAGAATCAACTTATTTAACTGCCAAGCCCCACAAGCTCAGAACAGGGGAGTTCTCTTCTTTCCGCTCTCCCCCCCGGCCCCCAGCAGAACCCAATCTCTGCAGAAGCACATGCTGTAGTGAGAGGCAGAACTAGCTGTCTGGCAAGAAACTTTTTATTTCCAGCCTGTCTCCCCAGACGAATTTGGTCTTCACCACAGAATGAATTTGACAGCTTTGCCCTCCACCATGAATGATTAATTTGTTATGGGTGTCTAGTTTAACCAAAGATGGATTTGAACAGAAAAAGCCCTTGTATACTCGCTCTTTCATAAAGCTGCTTTACTGTAGGTGGAACCTCCTTCATCAAATCACGGAATGCAGGAGAACCAAGTCTCATTTTTAAATGTCATTTGTCTCATTATAGTAATATTCCTGTATATATAAAAACTGATCATGTGAAAATATCTATGACAAGTATTTCATATTTAGACTTAGAACACAAACTGGAACTCAGAACTCTTTGTACTGTCCTAGATTGCCTTAAAGTTATAGAAACTCTAAGGTACAGCCATATATATAGTAATCTTGAATAAAATTTTTGAAAAGTTAAAATATCTGATTAAACCAAGAAGCTGAAATAACAGAATACTCCAAACAAACACAGTAACAGATTATGGCCCAAAACACAGGCATGCATCTGGTTGATAAGGAATTTGAACAGTGTGTACAGACAGGTTTCACTAAACTTTTTTTTTTTTTTTTTTAAGAAGGATGTGTAAGGGGAGAGAAGCAGATGGGGAGGAAGAGAAGCACCATATGAAGCTGACAGAGAAGACAGAAGGAAGCATATGTTGTGACATGAAGACTATAACCCTGAAAAAAGCTAAGGGTAAGTGCTGGCTTAAAGAAGCTTTGAACGCTAAGCTATGAAACACCCTGTTTGATTCTTCCTGAGTTCAAGGAAATAGGATGTTGCATATTCACTCCGAATAAGTGGCAATGCATCAAAGAAGTAACCACTCATCAATTTCTTATCATGGGAAAAACCTGCAGAATTCTGATTTTGGTATAATGCTGGAATTAAAAAAGGAAACAACAGTATGGTTAGGGTAAGCTATTACGAAGATACCTAAAAGTGTCAAATTGCCAAAATGAGGAAAACAGAATTAGTTTGGTCTAAGGGCACAAACAGGATTTATAACGAACTAACAAGATTTATTCTGAAATCTATTATTCTTTGTCTGAGATATGTAGGAGAAAATAAGATGATTCAATAATTTCCTTTTGTTGTAGAGGAGCTAATGCTCACACCTGCAAGAAATCAAGCAAAAGAACTTCAGTATTCACTTTAAGAGGTGAAGGGAAAATATTTGTAAAGGGGGAAAGAAGTTAACACTGCTAAACAACACAAAATAAAGTTTTTTTTCCACAACCATTATTTGCCATTTTTAGACAGAAGGAGATGAAAGGTTCTCAGATCAACTCAAACTGTACTGGTTGATTAATGTATGGACAGGGATAGGTTGTACAATGTTACTGTGCTTGTAGGCATTTATTCAAGTGGTGGAGTACTTGCATATAATTAATTGCTCCTTCATAAATTAATAGCTAATTAAGAAGGTAATTGAAATGCAAGTCACCTATGATTTTGTGTTATTTTTCATTCAACTATATTTATGTAACTATATTCTAGCTTAGAACTGAAAGTTTCATATGGTATTCTGTTGACTCACACCATCCAACTTCATTCTTGTTTCTTCAGACATTTTGAGAGGAGTTTATGATAATATATTTAAAATTCATAATTTACAAATACGACAGAATTTCACTTATCGGACCTGTTGTTTTTCCTCACAGTGTTAAGTTGCTATGTTTCTTAATAAACAAAGAGTAAACTTCGTGGCACCTACAGATTAAACATGGTAAATGCTGGTCGCTGCTTTCTGCAAAAACAGTACGTGCAGACACAAAAGCTGGGAAGGCTTACAAGCTCATTGTGTTGAATCGCAAACACAAGGAAAAATTTTCTCCACAGCTGGGTCATATTTCACAAAATGAGACCTTAGTATTTTATAACTAAGCATGTTATAATGCTTAGAGCATCTGTATTAAAAAACTTAAAAATTGTTCTTTACCTTGAAGAGAGATAAAGAAAAACACATATAGATGTACTATATGCTACAATTATCAGTAAATCCGTAGCTGCAGACTGTGTATGTGACAGAGAACCGACGCTTTTAAGAATCACACTCATCCCCCCCTCTGAAATAGTGTGTTACTGATCTTATCCATTTTGGATCTCGAAAGTCATTGTTGTTGCCCAAGTATTTACCACGTGGAGGCGGTTGCCTATTTCTTTGCCTGCCCCTCCTGGGCCTGGGAACGATCCCCCTAATTCACCGTTTCAGTGAACGGTCTCCAGCTCAAGAGGTGTGGACACACCAGCAGTGTGTCCTTCCCCCCGACAGAAATGATGGGGTTACTACAGATGTCTAGAGGCCTGAATTGCCAACCTACTTTTTTTTTTAATTTATTTTTTTTTAGTAACTCTGTATTCCAGTCAGGCTGTATCTCCTGGGGCACAGAGAAGCATCAGTTTATAAAAAGACTGCTAATGCTGTAGCTCTTTGTCAGGAATTAAAAACTGAGACTTGAAGCCTGTTGTGTCTCCTGCCGGCCAAGACCAGAGGTATGTACAATTTTAGAACCCATCTCAATTTCTATCGTATGAAAAGTATTGGAGGAACTACCTAATTAACAACAGTCTTTGCCTTCTGTGCCTAAACATTTTAATGAGCCCCCTCTCTACTTTCTGCACTTGAAGCATTTTAAATCTGCCCGTTGAGAACCAGGGACCTTGGTTCTTAACAAGGCTCAGAGGCTCTCCCAGTGGGCATCTCCC
The DNA here is from genome assembly GCF_000687285.1 of Phaethon lepturus. Lineage (NCBI taxonomy): Eukaryota > Metazoa > Chordata > Aves > Phaethontiformes > Phaethontidae > Phaethon > Phaethon lepturus. Next base: position 28,871 of record NW_010526906.1, read on the forward strand.
CCTACCTGCTGCCATCCTGGGCCTTGCCATTCGCAGTCCGCTAGGCCTCATGACAGAAGGTGCACTTGTGTGCTGGATCACACAGCTGCCATGACACACAAGGTGAGACCTCCGGTGCAAGGCCGTTTGCTTCCTGATGGGCTCCTGCAAACGGGGAACCCTATTGGGAGACCTCGTGTTGTTGCCATGTCCCCCCTTCTCCAGGTTAAGAGGCAGCCAGAGGTAGCCTGCAGGTAAAATACACCTAACATGGCAGCGCCAAAATGGGAAAGCAGCACTGCAAGTAATTGAGAAGCCACACCAGGGAAGTGGCATGAAAGGAATAAACTAAGAGTTTCTTTTGCTTGATGTAAGAAATTTGATATATTTGTCACAGGTGTCAAGCTGCTTCATGGCCCATGAAAAACTATCATGGCCTGAAGAGCAAAAAACAAAAAATCCAGGAGGGGAAAGTTATCTGGCCTGAAGAAGAGATGATCTCCTGAAAAAGTTAATGACCAGTGACATGGAGAGGAACTGACTGAAGCCTGTGAAATGTCTGCAGCCGAATCTGAGCAACAACATTTTTCAAAAATTCAAAGACATTAAAGGGACTGAAAATTGCACTTTTTTTCATCAGGTTTAATTCTCCAGATACACAGCTTTAAGCCTCCACTAGAGATAACACTTAGTCCGTTATGGACTAAGGCTGTTATGAATTAACCATATCACAATCTTCTACATGTCATTTTTGTAATTTCCACCAGAATGTCTCTGGTGTTAGACTACAGAATTTCCATAAGACTGAATTTCTACACTTTCTACCATCTTAAAAAGTAAATACATCTCCATCATCATCCAGGAAATTGTGATTTCTTTGGAAGACATAAGGATATAAGGATGATGAACATGAAAAATTACATTTTTTTAACACTGTGTAACTGTAAGAACCAACTAGACAGAATGACAAAAAGAATGAACAGTATATGTGGTATTTATTAACCATTATTACTGACACATCAAATTTATTACTTGACAACATCTCTAATAAGCTTAAGCCCTAGATATGTATTCAAGCTACAGTCAAAAGATTCTTTGAAAGAAAATATTTATCTAGAGAAAAGTTTTTGGATTAGTCTATCAGTCTCAACTAGATTTTTATTGAAAAGATTTTTCAGAGCTGAAATGGAACTTTCTGATCTGCTCTGCCTGACTCAGAGCAGATTTAAACCAGATTTAAGTAGAAAATTAAACTATAAAAATTTGGATATTTGGAAGCAGAACTTGATTGATTTCTCTTGTTTGAGCTCTTTCACTTTGAATAAAGAATCAAATACTTGTGGCTGGAATGAGAGAGACTTGTCAGTCTCTAGTTTTGCAGACAGGGCACTCACATGGCAGACCCAGGTTCAAGACCTTGCTCTGAATGAAGGAAAGGAGCAATTTGAGCTCAAGTCTTCCACATGAGGGTCAGCACCTTAGCCACTGGCTATTTTTGTGATTCGGAAGGGCAAGGCTCTGGTTTTTTGCATGATAGATGAAATTGTTTGATTTCATCCCTATGTTGAATAGAATGAACTGTTAAAAACAGTATTGAACACAGCTCTGATTAAAATCTCAAATACTATATTATCACTTGCATACGTTAAGAATTCTATATTTTGGATCACGCTTTTTTATCTTCTTATTTTTTAACAGGGGTATCTGTAGAATTGAGCTGCACTTTGGTTATGTTCAGCTTTGAACATGTTACATTTAAGTACAATATAAGTTTGACTTTAAGCAGAGTTTGACTGTGCATAGCTGGCACTAACTACTGTTTTGTTGTAGGAGAGTTAAGATTTACCAGTGGATCTTACTAGTTCTTTACTTGCACAGAAAAATTTATCAACTGAAAAAAGCTTTAGACAGTGACTCAAGTGACCTGGTTCTGCTGGTTATTATCATACTGACTTACTCTATAATGCTAGACAAGTCGTTTTGACTCTCTCTTCTTTGTTTCAGGCTTCCTCTGTTGACATCTATATAGAAATCTCTACACTGGAACACTTAGATTCTAATCCCGGTAGGAGCCTCAAAACCTACTGATATACTAACAGTAAGATTGCATTATAATCAACAAATACTCATTACAATTTATTTAAAATATGGTAAAATATTATGTTTGCAGCCTATAAAGGAATTTGACCTGTGAATCTTTAGCAAAGAGGACTTGTCAAGAACCAGTAGAAGAAAAGGCTAACAGAGAAAATATATTTCATGAATACTGGCTCCTAATAGATTCGCATTTCAGTTATACAATGACTGCTTTTCTTAAACTTTGAAAGTAACATTTAAAACCCACACATTTTACATTTGCAGCTTACCTGTGAGAAACAGCTCCCCAGGCACCATGCTTATTTGTTAGTATGTTGAGTATCTTCTGTTTCAGCTGATTGGCTGTAACGTGATCCCGATGCTTAGCAGCACTGATAAGATGATCACACATCTTCTCCTCCTCTCGTCTGTCAGCGGCATACTGAGCACACTGTGACTAGGAATGAAAGTAGATCTACTTCATAAAAGATAGGCTATTTGGAATTGCCTTAAAATGATTATTTACTAAAACTCTTTAAATATGACAAGAACTCTTTAAAATACTTTTAAGAGGGATAGGACACACAATGCAATTGAAATCAATCTACTACTATATATTATCCATGAAAAAGCACTCCGTTAGAACATGTAAAAATGGAAATATCAAGTGCAAAGACAACAGAATTGCAATCAAAAATATTAAGCTACACATCTCTGTGTGTATATATGTGACCACGGATATGCCTTAAAAGTTGGTCTTTATTTGAAAAAGTTTCATGTGTTCTCAGATATAAAATACAGGTATAACACACACAACATAATATATAGCAAAAATTACGTACACTGGTTTTGATTTTTAAATTGCAATAAAGCCTAAAATTAAAGAAACATTTGATAATTTTATTATTATGGATGCCAAAGACAAACTCCTTTATCTATGAAATTAAGAACTATATTTTTATTTCATATCACAACATGAAAAATTTTCATAATGTACTACCAGTTTTAAAAACCCCTAATGGTTAAAAAATCACTCATCTTTTAAACTGAAAAAGATCTAATGTTTTCATCATGTTTCCTTTAAGAGATACCTATAAAATAAATGCTGTGGTTATTGACCCTCATGCAAATTTGTTTCTAAAACTGTCAAAACTTTATAGTGTATTTTAGTTTTGATAAATCTTTTCTTCATGTATAATAAGCACAGTATATTTCCACGTCTTTTCTCAAAATCGTGTTAAGTTCAAACTAAATTTCTCTTCCTAGTAAAGATCCTTCTAAAATGTCTAAACAATGCAAATGTAACCATACTAATTTCCAAAGGTTAGATTATTGTCAAAACAGCTCATTTTAAAATCACCTTTTGAGTCATTTTGCAGCACAAATTTTAGAACATTTAACCAACACTAAATGCAATAGCACAATGCTGAATAGAATCCTATTTTCTAATATTCAAAAAATGAATTGTTGCTCCCATACTAAATCGTAGTTTCTTCTTTGTATTTCTGCACACTACCTTTCTACGACAGATCACATTAGCTTTCGGTAAGATTTTAACAGTGGTCTTTCCACTGTGTTACAGCATTATTTCAAGTAATCTATCTGGAAAAGAACAATGGTTACACAAATTCATAAAGGGTTAATTCATTTTTCAATTTATCTTCTTGTACAGGGAAGCACCAATTAGTACAATGATCTGCCTTAGTAATGAGGTTAATATTTCACAAGCTCATTGGACAGTAAAATTAAATTTTCATTTTTCTTCCTGAACAATTACAAAGGTTAACAAAATGAAAGTTATCTGTGAAGCACCCGTTCTGGGAGGAATTTCCCTGGCCTTGACTGCAACTGGACTCACAGGGTAAAATTTAGATGCTGGTCCATGGCCTCCCCACTATGCAGGTGACACAATAACTTGGTGCAGCTTGGACCAAATAATTTCACCCATAATGACTGAATTAAAGTTTAAAAGGTAAAAATAAAATAGCCACTCACTTCTCTGGCTGAGAGCAATGATTAACATGTACTAAAACCCAGAACATATACCCATACAGTTTATTAAAACAAAATGACAGATTTACAATTATGCAACAGAAAACTACCAGAAATCTCTTTGTCCCTACTACTTTCAAGTAAGATGAATAATAAAATGTTCAGTTATATACTTACCATTATTAAAGACAATATATAAAACATTCTTTCAGACTTTAACCATCACCTGATTTAAGTACATCTGAGTTTCATATTTAACACAGGCTACATTTCATAATTTTCATTTATGACTTGCAGATTTTATCTTACTCATCTAAAACATGTAGCTGAGGTTTTTCATCTGACAAACATAATGAAAATTTTCATATATGAAAAATGTGTTGGTTTCTTTACCAGACAATAAGACTGACTTAAGGCTATTCCTTTAGGGAATTTAGTTAATATTCTAAATCCTATTTGCTAACAGAAGCTGGAAGTTAATTGAATATTCTCATTTTGTCTAGAGTTCTGACAGATCTTATACTTCAATGTATTCTTCAAAGAGCAGATAACTCAATCTTCTGTTGTCATCTTAGGTTACTGCATGATGCTCTGATAAATATCAAATGTTATTTATTGTTGAGGCAATATGAAACTTCACTCTGACATACACTTAATTGTAAATGTGATTTTATCTAAGTTCAGAATATCAGCTATATGCTTGGTAATAAAGTTGTTGCAATCCCATATGACAAGTGTCTGCTGCCTGCTCTGACAAAATGAAGTAAAGGTTATGTGTATTCAAAATGACAACAGATATCTCTGTGTCTCACACTTTTCAGCTAGGTCAAGGAGCACAAGAACCAGTACATCAAAGTGCATATTTAAGAGACCTGTTTCAAGGAGATAAAAACCTAATCAAAACTAAGATTACTGGATCCTATTTCTAGCCACCAGGTGCTCGTTGACATTCTCTGACAGATGAATAAACTGATATAGCTATTTATTATCATCAGTACTAAGTCAGTCTATCTTAATCCTAATGTTAGGTCACTTGAGCATTAAAACATGTGGAAATGTATGTTTGTGTATATATACTTACACATACACAAATGTATGCAAGCACAGACAGATTTGGAAATAATAAACAATAGTGATGTTGAAATGTATAAAACACCATAAAAATACAAAACCATATTTGATAAACCCATGTAAAAGGTGAATTTTAAACTTTAATCCATCACTTTTGCATGAAATTGTTTTGAATAGGAACAAAATTAATCATGAAGAAATAATCAAAAACCTGTTAAAGTAAACACATTTTAAAAAGAGCTTTTTTGTATATTTGCATCATTTTCAAGCAATGTAATTTAAATTGCATACTGCAACACTCATTGATGAAAAAAGTGATTGAATGTTGACTCTCTTTAAGAGTGAGAATTATAGACATTAAAGAGTTATGGGATCCAGCTGCTGTGTTACTTCTTCCATACTTAAAAAGAATGGACATTTTAAACACAGTCTTATTGTCAATAGCTAATGATTCCTAACTATCAGGTAAGATATGTAATATAATATTTCAATATATGAATTATAGCAAGTAAAATAACAAAAAGTCAAACAAAATTACCTTAAACTACTAATTCTGTTTAACAAAACATTTCTATTTCTTATTTTTCATGAACTGCCCTAAGTGCATTAATTGTTTTTCTTTCTTACTGAACTCATGCATACTGTAGATAAAATCTAACAAAAATAATTACTAATGTGATTTGTATTACTATTTGCAATAAATCAGAAAAGTTCTTTGTGAAGCTAAAGGTTCTGCCATATCAGTTTAGAAATTCTGATTAAGGGATTTCTTCAAGCTGTAAATGTTTTCGTGAATTTCAGTGAGGAGATTAAAAATTAAACCCGTTCTTTTGTGTTTGACATTTACCAAAGCTTTTAAAAACTAGTTTTGAAATGCCTTCAATATAAATTTCTTTCATGGAAGAAAAAAATCTTTATTGTATGGGGTTACAGTCTAGGTGACAACTGAGTGAAAACAGAGAAGCAGAAATGCACCAACTCTCAGGCTTACCTCAAACTCAGCATGCTTGTGCACATCTTCAGCTCTTTGTCGGTTCAAAATAAATTCTGCTTCATTTGCGACACGCACTATATGGTCTTTCATTGCATGACATAATAATCTAAAATAAAAAAAATCAAAATCAACCTTTGAACCTGTTGTACTTCAAATAAGCTATTTCAGCAGATTTACTTAAAATGGAAAAAAATAATTAATGAAGTACTGTAATGCAATTACCAAATTAGTTGACATGAAAAATTTAATTTTATAAAAAATTTTCTGCATTTGTGAAAGCACAAACAAATCATATTATATGGAAAAAGCTTGCTATTCATTATTGAAGGGAGAAGTTCTTTATGTAAGTATTATATTTCTAGTATGTTTTTAACAGCAGTCTCAATATGAACATGAATACTATACTACCATTTAAAAAAACCTAGACAATAGCTTAAACTCTTACTGATACCATTATATCATCAAATATAAATATTCCAATTTAAAAATCATTAAAAATAATGATATTAGAAAAGATTTAAAAATCTATTCTATTGCAAAATAATATAAATATCTCTGATAGGTTTTTCAAACACTGGAGTGAAAAGTGCATCATGTTTCCAAGTTTTCATGGCATCAGAACTAGAAACCTAATAAATCTTACTTAAAAAGAAGGAAAAAAGATTGGACTGAAACTGAGGATGGTAATCAGACACCTTAAATTAAGACTTTTGAAAAAAACACCAAATACCATGAGATGCATCATAAAATTGCAGCATAAACAACAGTGTGTTGTTAATAATGCTTGTATCTTATTGGGCAGGAAGAATGGAAGCAACTGCTTTCTCATCCCTACAGTCCATATCTAAGGTTGCCTGTTCTATTCAAAACTGCTTTGCTCTTCTTATCAGCAGGGAGGAAATATCTTTCAGGATGCAAAGATCTGACAGGTCTGTTTAGAATCAGGAAGAACTGTTTCTCTTTGTGTCAATTTTGCACACGGTCTGGGATTTTCCTTCTTGCAGCATCAGGGAAACACACTTTTCAGAGATTCTTCTATTAAGAATGTGGCATTTCTAGCAAATTCTACCCCAAGGTGGGTGTCTGGTGCTTAGAAGCACAAATCTCACAAATGAAAGCCATGATTATAAGAAATTAAAGCCAAGATTACTAGACCTTACATCTATAAGATGGTAAGATCTGATCTCTATTCTTGTCACCTTTGGTGTGTTCTACCATCTGTGAAGCAGGGAAATCACTTACCCTGAGCTAATGTTTAATAAGAGTGTGTGGCATGCAACGATATAAACGCTGGGGCCTCTGTTTAGAGATAAACAAGCTTGGATCGAGGTTTCACAGTGGATATTCATGCTTTTAATGAGCCTTTTTATTAAAGCTATTCTTGAAAGCAAAAAGTTTTTGTCAAACCAGAAGCTGAAAGACTAAAGTTGCTTCCATTTTAGTCTTCAAAATTTAGCTTTATTTTTTAATCTACCCTGCTGGAAGACATGCTTTAGTATTTTATTACTGTTAAGTGTTCAGATTTTTATTGTTAAGAGGTGAATGTAGAACTGCCCTCAGATATGGATTAGGAGTGAGCATTCATGACTAACAAGCTTCTCTGAAATGAGAAAATACTAGAAGTGAGTGTTTAACATCTCCAATCAAATTTTGCATCACAGGTCTTCCTGAACTTTTCCATATGACATTAATGACCTGGAACCAACTAGCTAGGATTTCGAAACTGAACAGACAGATTTTAAGTGTCTACTAGCTGTACATCCCTTCCTGAATGAATAAACTATAGAATAAATGTAGCACAGTGCAAATTCAGTATCTTTGAGTCAGCTTTGGTCCAGGCAGGATTTCTAGTTCCAAATGGATTTAGGTAAAATCAATAGGTTTCTTAGACACTCCCTGACACCATTAATTTTGTGAGAAAAGACAGAAACTAACCTTGACCACTGGGTTTATTATTTGGGACACCTGGGCATAGTTTTTATACCTCAAAAAACAATCTAAGCTTTGTCTCTTCATGAACAATGATAAATACAAACCATCTTCATCTTAGTCATATTTATTTGTATTAAGAAGCTTTCACATTGTCTATGCCCATTTATGCACTAAAGCACCTACAAGGGACTTCAAATGAATCCCCAGAGAATGCTAATTTTCACAAGTTATAAATAAATCTGTTGCCAATACTCAGGGAAAAGATATAAAAATAAATAAATAAATAAAATCTGTCGACACTAGTCTCTGGCTGTTTTACAGAAAATGAAAACTTTTATAGACATGCAGCAGATGATTCAAATCAGCTGGCTGAAACTGCTGGTGAACCCAGCTGTACCTCCCACCCCTCTAATGGACCTTTCTGCTCCAGAGACTGAGAGACCTGATGCATTTGGGATCAACTTCAAAGTTGCTGCAGCTTTTGGACAGCACACCAGGCAAACTAAGCCAGATTTCAGGTAACCTCAAAATGCCACAGGTCTTCAGGGTCCAAAGTCAAGGAGATGACAAACAAGAGGGGACCAGAGAACATGCCTTAGCACTGGGTCCTCACTGCGCACAGCACTCAAATCATTAGCTTGGCCTCCACTCATTTTTTGGCTCACTCTAACTTCCATCCAGAAAATGTATGAGCATGGTCCAAGGGACAGCTCACTGGAGACACATCGATGAGACTGTATCAACTTAAACTCTTTGCAATGCCACCCAAGAAATTTCTGCAGGTGTTTTCATGTCATATCCCAGCACACATAGAACATCATTCTAGTGGGTAGCCCTCATGTTATTCCAAACAATGTGAACTACACAGACAAAATAGTAATGATGTCTTAAGGTGAAACAGGAGCCATACAGGCTTCAGGGAAGAGCTGGGCTAAGTGCTATGTAGAATGAATGAAGACACTCTGCTCTAGCAGGTGCTAACCTTAAGCAGTATGAACATAGGCCAGTCCAGGCTATTTGGTTTTATTTAAAACTACAGACAAAGCTGCTCTCTTCCTTTTGGTTTGTTGTAAAAACTCTTATCTATGGAATATCTCAGTATTATTTCAACTGTGTCTAGCCAATTGTTTCATGCACTCTCATATCTCTATCACTAATGGTGATTTCTTCAAGACAAAGAAGAAAAAGGGTTTGTATGGTGGTCAGCACATGGGGATTATGCCAAAAGTGAGGCCACAACCTAACAACACTATATAATCATTAAATAATATTACAACAATGTGTGCTAATAAGGGACATACTGTGATTCGCCCCTTACATGCTTGTATGCACCTAAGATAGAACTTCAAACACTAGGTAAACTATGCTTTTGCATGTAGAAGACCATGAAGAATTATACTAGTCTTAAAATCTCTTGCCAGAAAGACAGACTTTTGAAAAAGAGAAGTGTTAAAAATCTAGGCCAGCATTTAGAAATCTTGTATGCCTCCAAAAGAGGCCTTGGCCTGGATGTTTTGATTTGTAAGTGCAAAAATGTAGGGCAGAAAAGAGAAGCATAGTAAGTTAAAGCAGTTAAATGTGTCATCTTAGCTTTGAAAGGAAAAGCAGCTACTACAAGGTCAGGGAAGCAACACCTTATAGAGTTTTTTGCAAAGGAACTTGGTTATGGGCTTGCTGTACTTGTTCAAGGAAACTTGTTTCTTTTTGGAATTTAAAAATACTACTTAAAAATAATTGTTTGGTCCTGATTTTTATTTCTAATGGGAAGTTATTCTGTGTTCTCAAGCTATATTTCTTCTAAGCAAAAGATGGCAAAAGTGTTTTTACTGTTATAGCTGGATTAAATCATAGCCAGCTAACTGTGATTGAATCTCAAATTCATATAGAGACATCACAACTCAGATGGTAATGTCATCATCCTTTGAATACCTTCCAATTTACCTAAAACCTTACTAACTCAATCACATGCATGGCATAAGACAGGAGGGAAAAAAAAAAAGAAACCTCAGTCTTTTGGATTCTCATAACAACTCAGCATACTGTCCTAACTGTGTTACACTTGATAAACATGCATGGTAATGTCATCATCCTTTGAATACTTTCCAATTTACCTAAAACCTTACTAACTCAATCACATGCATGGCATAAGACAGGAGGGAAAAAAAAAAAGAAACCTCAGTCTTTTGGATTCTCATAGAGAAAACAATAGAAATTATTCAGAAAGGATCCCAAACCAGGACAGTTCTCACACTTAGCAGTAACAAAGGCTGCCAATACATCAAAAAAACCTCCCATCATGCACTGCAAATAAAAGAAAGGAACAGGGACCTCTATGTCAGCAAATTCACTCATTCACTGCAACACGCAACTATATCATACAACCTCTTTCATAAACTATCTTTAGTTTATGAAAGGCATTTACATGAAATCTAGCTCATGAACTGTGTCTTCAGTTTATGAAAATACGATTGAGTTGCTTGCTTCCAGCACAGCTTTGGAAGGTCCTCTGAAGGTTAAAATCCTTTTTCTTTCTGATCCTAATGTATTCTTCAGCGGTCTTTACCATTCCATTTTATGCAAATATTGCCCTTAGGTTTACACAATTCTTCTTCCTTCTGTTGACCTTCTGATATTCCATATATCCCTATTTTACTAGTTTACTAAGTAAATCAGGTCTCTCACTTTTCTTGTAAGGCAAAACAGTTAGTAAAAGAGATTGCCTTTTGGGTTTTTACTAATTTCATACACTGATTTTACGTTTTCTGCAAGTGCATAGCCAAAACTGTCAGCAGTATTCCAGGCAAGTTCTAGTCACTATTTACATGGTAACATTAATGCTGCCTTATTTCAGTGGAAATACCTTTTCCAATGCAATTCTAGAATTGTGTTTTCCTTTTTCTCAGCCCTATATTCTACGAATTTGCACAAGAAAATTTCAGTGATAGATTGGTCTTTTATCTCCTCGGACATTTCCAAAATATGAGCCAACAGTCTCTAGCATATATTCTCAAGAACGTGGACTCCAAGTACTATTATGTTATAAAATATTTCTGTAACATATTACATCGTATAATATTTATATTATTGCAAGTTTGAAACCATCTGCCAAACTATGCTTCCCATCTGCCAAACTATGCTTCCCATCCACAGATTTTTACAGAGCACTCCTTTTTGGGGAGAAGTCTATTCTCTGCATCTTTGCTAAACCATCACCCTGTGCTGGAATGACCAATCCAAGTAAGGAGGAGTTTGAGGCATAAAATGCATATGTACTTGCTAAACAGAGGGAAGGTTTGAAATTTGAAAGTAGTACCATTTTTACTCTCCTTTGGAAATAAAACATGTTCTTTAGTGAGATCTCCTTATCACTGACAACTGAACGTTTGTTGTAACTGAATTATACCCACGGTTCTCATTCACCCTTGTAAATGCTCATCCTACCTTAGGAGGCAACACCCTCAAAAGACCTAGTAGATAGATAGACGTTGAGACAGTGATGAATCCAGCCTTCTGGTCATGATTATTAATGTCTACATGGTAGTCATCCCACAGGGCTAAGGAGCTGTCTGAAAAGTGTCACCACAGGCTTGCTGTACATTTTATACTGTTTTTCAGTAATTCATGGTTTACCAAAAAAACCCACAACCAAACCAAAGCATTGACCTAGAACAATGTTTGGCTTTATCCTGTGTGACCATTTCTTCAGCTATACCACTGAAACTCCTACCAGAATTGAAGCCAAATGTGCTGCTGTGTCCTTTCCCAGCTGAGCTGATCTCAACCAGGAACTGATGACCAGCAAATATCTTATCCTGGTTGAGTGGCAATTCTTACCACATAAGGTAGACATTAAACACTGACTTGGTAACTTATGGTTTCTCTTTACCAAGACAAGCTTGATTTCTATTAATGCCCACAAATTTATGAAGAACAGTTAAAGCTCTTTTACTAGAAAATGGGTTTGATTTGTTTTTAGACTGAATCAAAGGACATTCAGTAAGGAATCCACCAACAAAGCAGTCTGAAATCACTCGTGGCTCAATTCCTGGTACACTTCTATAGAGAAATGAGCTTTCTCATATTTTCTCTATGAGTACAGATAGCTGTGAAGTTTCCAGCTGAACATATGGAAAATAGAAGTAAAAACTAGAATTAAGATATGCTGGTACTTTAAAATAAGCATGACAGGGCTCAAGTATCTGTAGGAACAAGAGTAAACAGCAGGTTCTTCCTTACCTCAAAATCAAAGAGTCTCAGATTTATGAGTGAGAGCAGGCTGGGTGAGAGTACATCTCAGGACATGCCAGTTCATAAATATGAGTTATTTGCAAATGTTGTTTGGGAGTAGGTAAGAAATTATTTTAAATCCATGTGGCTTGCTTTCCTGAATTCTGTCCTCAGCAAAGTTACTTTAGAAGTCCAGAGTACTTACAGGTTAAAGGAAGTTGTGAAAAAGTATGTGTAATCAATCAGAAACCCATGTTTTTCAGATGCTGTGGTTTAAAAAGTGTGGATTGTGAAGTTTCAAATTCCAAGAAGTCATTCAGGTAAACAGCCATAGCCCGGGAGAATTTTCTTAAAATTTTATTTAGTTTTGGAACTACAGACAGTGATAAGACTAAATCCAAAGTGTCTTGGAAACATGTAAAAACCATAAAATGTTTGCAACACATTTAGATGTGGATTGGGATAGGTGTGACAAACAGTGCTATTTGTACACCTATCAGAACTGAATGATGAAAACTTGTGTCTCACTGACTATTCTAAACTGACTTTTCTATCCTGCAGTTATTTTTTCCTAGTAATTATCTCACACACAGAGAAAAAGGGCTCTTAGCTGTTACACTGCTAGATAAAACAATTGTGCTTATGTTACCTAATCTTTCTTTCATTTGAGATAAACGAAAAAAGCAGATCATTCCCAAGAAGAAATTTTTGAAACAGATTACAAAATGAACATTTGTTATAATTTAGCTAAGGTCTTGCTTCCTTTACTCATTCCTGAAGTTTTGCCAACTCACATGTCCAGGGAAACAGATGTTTCTCTGACTTACTTTCATCAGATGCCCATAGCTTAATTTTTCCAAGAAGCAGCCTGGAAATACGCCACTTTTCCACCAAACACAGTTGTTTTGACAATTACTACTCTTAATGGCATTCATAAGAAATGAAACCTATCATTGCACTTGGTATCTGTAATAGGATTCATAAATTGGTCTATCTTGAAGAGTTTGAAGTTCTGCAAGATGCAGTACTGCTATAAATACTTTGAAAGTAAATTCCTATAAACTTTAGAAGGTAATGTCTAACACAGGTGTCATTTCTAGCAAAAGGTCAATGATGAAAAATCTACTAGAGAAAAGTTTGAAATCAGAGCATGCAAAGACTGGCTACTGGACCACAACATGAGCACATTAGCAAGATAAACTCCATGGAGGGTAACTATAAATGTTTCAGAAATGCCACAGAAGCTGTAATAGACTAAGTGAAACTCAGAGTTGACTATAAAGAATCCATTCCATTCCTCATAAAGTTTTCCTATTTTGCATAAGAATTTTCTAATTCAAGAGGAATCTATCTCTCTGAAATAGTGACCATCCAGTAAATATCCAAGACCAGCAGTTACAACTGAGATGGCCTGCATCTCAGAAGCAGCCTCAGCTTTGAGACATGACCAGTTCAGGCAAGGTTAGAAGGTGGAAGGATGCCTCAAAACCTCTAACAGATCTAAGAACTCCAGCTGTACTGACCCTACAAATAGATGGTTACCATAGCAATGTATGCTTTGTCTAATACAAACCAACTATTAGTCTGGAGGCAGAGCCAGGACAGCTGTAAGTAAAGAATATGAGATTATAAAAAAGCACATCTAACAGGGAGCTCAAGTTCATGCTTCAGCTGGAGCAGAAATAGAGACATTCAGTGCCTGGTTTTACAGAAGTATTTACGACAGGAATCTTCTACCAATGGAAGATTACTTTTAGGATGAATTTCTATAAAAGAGCCACTCACAGTTGGTAAAGGATTCCTCCAATCAAAAGTTACAACTGGTGAGGGTGAAAATACAGCAACAGAATTTGGTTGCATCTGTCAAAGGCAGAATAATCAAAGACCTTTTTTCTCAGTTATATATTGTATCTAAGTGCTACTGTTTCCCCAGTGCTATTTTCTGCCTGGATTTGCATATATTTGATTTTGCACATCATACTGGAATCGCCTGCAAGTTGTTCTGGTAGCCCTCAGCTACACAATATCCATGATTTCTGAAGACCAAGTAGCTTGCATTCCTGGATGATTCAGTGGATCTCCCCATTCTGACCTCAAGGTTCTTGTGATAAAGATCATTGTCAAGACAGAAACAAGGGGAATTATCCTTTCTCCATCCTTCTTGGACCCAGCTGCTAAATGAGTATCAAGGGGTATCTAGGGATCCAACTGTAAATGCACGTCATAAATCAAATATGGCAAATGGCAACATAGATATACCTTTTAGCATAGGGCCTGAACATTTAAGTATTGTAGACAGTGAGTAATGACTGTGAGCTCATTTACCACAAACCAAACATATCAGAACTGCCAAACTTCAACAGAGGATGTCCAAAAGAAAATTTGCCGCAGTTACCCAACAATCCTAGTTGAGCTAACATGGAAAGAATGTAAGTCTTTATTAGCCTCCTTTCAGGATTTAATCAGTGATTCATCTAAATTTAAACAAACACAAATTTCCAGTCTATTTAAACATTCTGCTACTCTTTCCAGGAAATTAGTGAAAACTCTCAACAAAACAGGGTTTAAAAGAAAAAGGGCTCCTATGAATTTTAAGTATGTTTGGAGGTCCAGGTAGGTGGATATGCAAAAGTATATATTTTCATGGCTAAAGGCAGAAAGCAGACTTAAGTGCAGAGATGAAATTACAGAAACTAAGCTTACAATTTTAAATCTGAAATGAAATACAGTCTCATGTTTCCTCAAATTTAGATTATGATCAGACTACCACTGCTATATAAAACGAGGAAATTCTGTAAGGATATTATTTTAAATTAAAGAACAAGGTCATCTCTTTAAAGAGGTGAGTGTTGTGAAAACATAAAGGGGGAAGGAAATGGAAGTTGAGGATAGTAATCCAATTCTGAAAGACTAATAGATAATGATCTGTAACATCCATTTGTTAGGCAGGACAGACCCCTGAGATACTTCAGTTGTCAAAGGTATCAAGGTAGAGTACGACCAATTAACCACAGTCCTCAGAGGCCCATTATGTACCCATTTTTCTACCTATATAGTTTTCCATACATTCAGAATGTAGTGTTGTAACTCTGATACATGAGTATTGTGGGACACAGTGTGGAAACCTTGCCAATGTCAAGGTAAATGATGTTCACTGCTCTCCCTGTGTCCACAAATCTAGGTTTTTTTTCATAGAAGGCAAACAGGCTGGTCAGGGATGATTTAGCTTTTGTAAATCCACGTTAACTGTTCTCAGTTACTTTCTCCTCCATGAGGCCAGGAATGTGTTCCAAAAGGACTTGTTATATGATTTTCCAAGTGACAGGAGAAAAGCTGACCATCTTATAATTCTCTGGCTTTTTTGGACTATTTTGAAGATGGGTGCAAGCTGTCTCAAAGAATCCTTGACTCAATCCTCGTCCACTGCTGGTGGTTCTTGAACCCTTTCACTAAAGAGAGAGGCTTAAGAAACCTTGGTGAAGACTGAGACAAATAAAGCATTGAACATCTCAGTCTTATCTGTCACTAAATCATCCATCCCATTCACCAATAGGACACATTTTCCTTAGTCAGCCTTCTACTACTAATGAAGTGGTAGAAGCTCTTGTTGCCCTTGATACCTCTTCCAAGTCTCATTTCCAGTTGCGAACTAGGGTTTGTGATTCTGATACTTCCTCAAATTGTTTAAAGAATGCTGCTTCCTTTCCCTCACCCTGAATGGGTGGTCTGTAACAAACTCTCACCATGACGTCACCCTTACCAGATTCTCCTTTCATCCTGTCCTGCAAGGTATCAACCAGATTGTCATCCATCCCATTGAAGAGCTCTATACATCTGAGCAGTTCCTTCACAGAGAAGGCAACACTCCTTGCTTTCTCTGCCTATCTTTCCCAAGGAACTTGTATCTGTCCAACACAGCACTTCTGTCATGCAGCGCAGGCTGTCCCACCAAATCTCATTCATTCCAGTAGTGTCACAGTTTCATGATTGCATGTGGAGTACTTTCTCCTGCTTGTTTCCTGAGCTGTATGTATTTGTGTACAGATTTACTTGAGGTGGTTGCTCTTATCTTATCTCTTGTTCTTGTCACCCTGCACCCTTTTCTTTTGACCTCATCCATCACCACTCACTTAAACGTGGGTTATAATCTCCCTCTCACATCATTCCTAAAGAACTCTTTCCATGTCCCCTTTTACAGCCAACATTGCAGATGCACCCAGCTCTTAATTTAAGAAGCCTACTTATGTGTACATCATAATGTAAATCTGAAATCCTAATTAAGCTGCTATCAGTGAAGATCTTGACATGTGTGATACCCTCAACATCACATATTCATAGCAAGAGACTGATTAAAAAGAAACATAAAATTCAAGATGATGACCAGGATATCTCTAAATATTTCAGGTATATTTATAGACAGTGTTATTCTACATTTCCAAATTAAGGATCTTTGCATACGCTTTCCTTGAAAGTATGAATTTAATTCTATAGCCAGATACTCTAGTTATACTAAAACTGTTATAACAGTTCCTATTTTTAGAAAGCTGTATCAGAGTGTTTGTATGCTGAATTCTAGAAATATGTGTCATTCAGACCTTCGTAACAAAACATTACCTAAACCAAAAAACAAACACAGCAAATTAACTGATTTAAAATGAAAATGCAATTTATTAAAGTGACAGGGATATAGAAGTTATATGTTTTTCTAACTATGGTTAAACTGAAATGTTTTATTTCAGAACATTTCTAATAAAGTCAAAGATCAGAAAGGCACTCATTATTTCAAGCAGAAACAACAAAAGTTAAGTACTCAGAAAATCACCATATAGCATCCATATATTAAATCAGATAGACATCTAACTGAAGATATTAAAAATTATGTCCCTCTGCATTACATCTAAACCTTTTCCTCCACACTCAGATGAAACACCTTTCTCAAAACTGTTGATTTACTACCCAGGTCTCTCAAAATCTTACCCAGAAAGTCTTTCAAAATATTCTTAGTCTTCATTTTGCTTTTAATAATTTAAAATTCAATCATTATTGCATAGCGATTATATGCAATTTTACATCCCATTAACCCTGCTTTGTTTTAATTATAAAGATCCTTTGTTAGATTCCTTTAAATGATCCAGTTTATAATTTCACGTTATCCTAGGGAGCACTTCAATTCAGCTGCACATTCATCAACTGTTTATGTCCTGTTAATTGTTGACAACTGCACAATTGTATTCTCTAGCGATGATTGATGAACTGCATTCACAAGTTTAGCTATTAAGCAGAATAAATATTTATAACAATTTCCAGTTAAAGTATTGTTATCTTTATCCCCAAAAGGGTAAATTAAAAACGGATGGACTGATTGCAAAGAAGAGTGTCCTAGTAATCCACACACACTTGTTCTAAAACATCTTTCTGCCAAAAGTATATGGAGGAAAATGTGTCTAAGCGCAGCCTGATTAGACTTTTCATTTGATTTAAGCAGCAGGTCTTAAATACTACTTTGTTTTGAAAAGTTACTGTTAGAGGGGAGTAGAGGGTCCACTGATGTCTTAACACCTGACTGCTAAAAATATGCAGATGTGGGATTTGTTCAGGAGGAGCATTTTATCAGTAGTGAGCATGCAATATCTGAACTCATTAGCCTGACTGAGAAAATAAAAAAGGTCAAAACGGGATCGTATATTACTATCAAAGAATATAAGCTTACTATAATTATTCAGTCTATTACCATGTAACAATTATTGTATAATGTGCAGTTCATGATCCACTCACATGGACCCTATAAAGGTGTAAACTCATATTGCCACTTCTTAGCAAGAAGAATTTCCAGTGAAAGGACTACATTTCCAACTGCTATATTCCAGTGTAACTTCAATGTGTGCAGGGAATCTCAGAGAACTTACACCAACCAAAAACTGGGTAATAAGCTACATGTTCCTCTTTTGCAGATACTCATATTCCTATGTTACTATTCTCTGATGTTTTCTAAATTTGCTTTTAACCGAATGCATGATTTAACCACTGAAATATCAGCTAGACAAAAAATACACTGTAATAAAGAGAACATTTGATACTTTACTTTGGTAATGACATACTATTGGTGAAAATGAGAAACCATACATAAAATGACATCTCTTCAACAGGTGTATTGCTATATTTTTTTTTTCTGCTGCACATATCAAGACATCTAGAGTCCAATGGATTTAATGTACTGGCCAATGTCCCACACATTACATAAGTGGCTTCTTTTGTCTTTGGCATTCCACTACCAGGTAGGCCAAAGAGTCCCCCTTTGCTACCCAGCTTGCTGGCTGGAAGTACTGACAAACATTGCACAGAGTACAAGATATAAACAGATACAGCATTAAAATTACTTGAGAATTGATAATAAAGTATCTTAACAATTTTCAAAAGCAAGGTAGCTCTTATAAACATAATGTCCCGTGTGTTTTACAGGACTCAAACTGGAGCAGAAATTCTATATAAAATAATTCCTCATGAACTGATAGTACAGAGAAGTGCATCTGTACAATGAAGGCTATGCTTCTAAAACAGATGGAGCAGCAGATGGGTTTACAGATTGGGCTCCCTGGCCTGTCTGGGTGAAACAACCTTGCTGCTCTAGAAAATGGTGGTTCAATTCTCAAATAAATGCAAACCTATATACAGTTCATGGGAGCTCTATTTCCTTCTGTCAATAAAACAAATTTTTCAGAAATTTCCAAATTAAATATTTACCATATAAAGTATCTATACAATAAACCTCTTAATTAATATGGCCTTTTCACAATTTTTTTGGAACAGATGGTGAGGAAGTGTTATCACCCAATGGAATAAATGCAAAATGACTACTTGTTCAAAAGCTTCAAAATTAATTACCTTCCTTCATTGATGAGCTCAATAAATGCAAGTCCTGCATTCTTCTGAATAGAATTTTGCCATTCCTAAGAAGATAAAATATAACATGATCAAAACCCAAGGATTTTAAACCACATTTCTGAATTTGACCCTGATGACTTGCTAAGGAGCTTGAATTTAGGCTGAACTTCTTAATTTAATGCTTTTCTTTAAAAAAAAAAAAACACAACTAATAATTCAAAAAACCTGTAATTCATTCTGACTTTCAAATAAACTTTAGGTGGTTATGTTTTCTGCTTCACCTTTAAGCAAGCTTTAGTTTCCTTGTCTAGAGAACATGAAAACACATCTTGTTTCTTCAATTCATACAGTTGCCCAATGAACATATTAAGTGTAAGAAAGTATGGCAGTAGCAGTTTCTTCACGTTTCTTCACTGTTACGCCTTGTACATTTTATCATATAGAGCAGGCAATAATCTGTGTACCATCCATCCCTCCTTGAGTTCACTCTTTGTTTCTTCCCCATTATAAGTAAAAAAAAAAAGTTGTTAATAACAGAGCTTTAAAAATTCTTTTACTATTAACATGTATTTCCAAGATAAACTTTTGAAACTGATTTAAACCACCTAGTAGATATTAAAAGATAACAACTTTTACTTCATATACCACTAAGTTAAAGAGAAAATTCTCAATGCATCACAAACAGCTTTTGGCCATACAAACCACTGCCTCCATCACACCAACAGACTTTTGATACCTGAGATTAAAAAAGGCTGAGATCTCTCTCTAGCAAGTAAAGATTATATTCTTTTGGGATAATTTCTTAAAAGTTTTCTTAAAGAGTAATAAACAATTCTGTTTCATCATACAGAAAAAAATAAAAACACATTAGCTGGATTACAGTTGAGAGAGAAATTTTCTCGTCTGTGACTTCATGTTATAATCAAAAGTTACAGAACTATTCTACTTTACATTTCCTTTTTTCCAGGACTATAAAATCAGGCAGAAATTCCCAATGCTTGTTTCCTGGTATGGGCAAAAAAGATGTATTTACACAGATAAGGAAATTTTCTCAAAGAATAGTTGTGAAAACTTGTCACTAATCAGCAAGGTGCCTCTTACTGACCCTATGAAAATTCACAGATTTGACCAAGTCATGCATCTTAAAAAACCAAAAAGACAATAATCTTCTACTCATGGTTGGTTTTATAAGAGGCAACCTACTAAAATATCCAAATAATAAACATATTAACCCATTACTGAGCATGTAAGTTCTGATTAGAGAAGATGGAGTATCAGAACTCAAGCCTTGAGCTTGTGGGCTAGAAAACCATTGTAACAGGTTCCTTTCTTCAGTGCTGTTGATTTTGTTCTTTTCCAAATTCAGTAATTGAAGCAAGCCTAATGATCTAATTTCTGGAAACAATTAAATCACCTTGGTATAGTACAAAGTCACTCTGAGAAGCTAAGAAGGAAAGGACTCAATTGCCTAAACATAGGCACCTCGTGCCATTTTAAAAAACAATAGTCTGTGTTAGAAGTAGTATTTGAGGTGTAGCATTGTTTTTTTCTTTAATCAGAGCCTTTTACTGTACACTATAAAAACTCCTATTAGCATTTTTATTTTGAGATGCTTTTCTGCACCACAGCTGCTATGACTCTGCAGTCAGGAAACCAGAACTGGTGTGCCTCGAATTCAGGAACAAAGTTGAAAAGAGAGTTAAAAAAAAAAAGGCTTCCTAAGATTGCTTAGAAGAAAGCATGCTAATTAAATTTTTAAAGAGAGACAGAGGGTCTATCTGTGTCTGCAAAAGACCAAGAGATTCTTGCAAGTCTTTTGTCAGATCTTGCTGCTCAGTGCCAATGTATCAGATACTGTAGAATATCCAAAATGGCTAACTAGATTTTAGGCGAGATATCTTAAGGTACCTAAAAAAATTTAGCTATCTATGTGGAATCAAACAAATGTCTTCTTATGTCTCCATATGTGGAAAATCTCATCAATTTATCCCAGCTAATTATTCACAATAAAAGTGTGTGAAATCTGCCCAAATATCTACCAAAAAGTAGTGGAAAACATACTGATACAGATCCAGAAAGAAACCAGGATTCATTGCATTGCTTCACCACAAACTCGCTACTGCAAGCATCACTGCAAACTCCCAACCCTCTGTTAATCCACAAATAAGGGAATAATTTTTACTACAACAATTTCCTCTCAATTTTAGGCATATTTTAATATAACAGATCTGACACAATATCTTTATAACAAAGGAATACCGATTCCCAGAGTTTCCATAATTTAGATGTGAGTTCTCACCCTTTCCAATTTCTGCAAGGAAGTTAAAAATTGTGTCACAAATTACAAGTTTCTCAACAAACGGCGGTTACTGAATGGACAGATACCTGCTGTAGTAATCACCGTACCATTCTCCTTCCAGTACAGGTGGCACTGTCTCAATCAATTCTAGCTTCTTTGGAATTCTCTCTTCTCCGTGTCTTAAAATATTCTGCGTATTTTTTTCTTTTTGTCATATTGAATATTTATTGAATTTTCTTGTCTAATATATTAATAACTCAGTTGATACCTCAATTCTGCAATCACTGTATTTTAATCATAACTTCTTGAGACAGATGAAATTCTATTATATTGACTTTTCTTTCTGGACTCTTAAATATATTTGGAGAAAAATCATGTACAGAACTGAATAGGTGCTACCTTTTATCAGGATAAGGAAGAGGAAAGTGTATAAAAATGTGTTTGCAATTCACAACTTGTATGTAATTTAGTTTGGGTTTGAGCTCTGTGTTGTGAATTTACCTTCTAAAATCACCAATAACTTGCTTTACTTCATTTAAGAGGAAAGATTCAAAGGATATGTTACAAGATTGAAGGAAATGTTTTTTTAAGGCAGGAAACCATGTCCATTAGAAGTGGGTAAAAACAGAAAAACGAACTGATTTCAAGATATAGCCTCATAAATTTTTGAGCAGATTACTCATTAATTTTTGAGATTATACAGTTTTTAAGATCACAGGACTCTCCCTAGCAATCCTAGAAGAATTGCGCTAAATATATTGGAGTCTTAAAACCTTCCACTATTGTTTGGAATGAGAATCAGATCTAAGAACGCCAATTTTACTGCCTTTATCCTTCTCTCACACTCACATGTATACTGTTGATAGATGATAAATAAAATGTATTTTTGGTCTATTCTTTCAAGTAAATTTGGGATCAATTTTAGGATTTTATGATAGGTCATCCATTTTAAAAGCGACCATTTCCCACAATAAGGAAGTTGCAGAATGACTGACGACATCCTCCTGGAAGGCAAATCTGCAAGTATTGGAATACACTGGGCTTCTGGCCAAATCACAGAAAAGAAAAGAATGTGAAACTTTCACAACACTATTTATGTGAATATGACTTTAACAATGCAGCAAAGGTAATAAGCAGTTTTAGATTTCACTTTCACAAGACTAAAGCTTCATTTTTCCTCTATTTTCTTGACTTGGAGTAATATGTTAATTTTTTGTTTTCTTGGAAACACATAGACCTGTTGCCCTTCTGATCACCTGTGGTAATTGCTCAATTTATCTTGAAAATGATGTCAAATGTTCCCAGAGGAACATGTCATTGGTATCTTAGAAGAAAAGAGGAAAAAGATTCCACAACTGCAAAAACATTTACATTATCCGAACAACACTAGGGAAACGACCAAATTTATTTAGATGATACAATATTAACCTTAATCACCTTGTAGAAAGTCTGCGTATCTTCTAATAGAGACAGAGATATGTGCTAGAAGATACACACATCTCCATAACTTCTAGAGCTTCCTTCCTGACTGGAAAAATGGTTCTTCATTTAAGAGACACTCAATTTATTATTAACAACATATGTTGCTACGTATGGCTATTAATCCTAAAGGCCAGTCCACTTATTACTCAATGAATTTTTTATTTTAGAGGTGGATAACGAATTTGAAGTCTTCCAAAATGCACCATTGAAGAGAAGACTTTTCGATGTGCAAAAAACTACTCCTCACATTGCCTCCATTATATACATAATGATACCCCCCCAACTATGGTATATTTATCAATAATGATGGCACCCTTTCTCAGCCCTTTAAGAAATACCAGCTGACTCTTTCTGACTTTTTAGGTGTTTTCCTCTAAGATCCTTCTCAGTTGTAGGCAACTTAATAGAGAACTCAAGGGAAAGACACATTGCCATATTAGGATATGGGGAAAGTAATTACAGTTTTCTGATCCTGCTTGTTTGGCAATGAATCTAGGAGGTTCAGAACAGCATCTCATTGATGTGTAATAAATGTACTCTTTGACATTTTTTGACAAAAATACCCTGATAAGGACAGGCAAGAGAAAGGACCAGAAGTTCCATGGTGACTCTGGTGTAAGATATTGAGGAAGAGATCCTACTTATTACTAAAGGCAAAACACTACAAAAGTAGTTTTCTGAGTGTACAGGGAGCTGGAAGGGCATCTCACGGAATAATCAAGAAAGTAAAATTGCCCAACAAGTAGGAAAGAATACACTGATGGTTTCCATTTGAAAGTTAGATTATCAGAAGCAGATGGCACAGAGATGAAGACTGAAATTGGTCTGGAAGACATTCCACACATGGACAAGGAAGTAATGCAAGAAAATTCTGACACCACTTTAGCGTAAAAAAAAGATAATGCAAAATGGTCATCTTTTGGAAAACTTCCAGAATTCTATAAAGCAAGTGAGAAACACTGGGGAAAAGCGCCAAAAACAACAAAAAACCCCCAACACAACCAACAAACCACTTAATTTCTAGAGCAAAAAATATAAAGGAAAAAGTTTTCTACTCCCCCGGTAGCTCATACTGGAGTTCATTTCTGGTTTTGGAAATTACACTGTGTGTATAACAACCTATTTGTGTATAGGCCATGTTCTGGATTATGAAGAGCCCCTAATGAACACCAGAACATAAGTACGTGGTTAAGGTGTATCGTATTTGATAATGGATAAGAACACAGTAGAAATGTTGTTTCTCTCTTGCTGGACATTACTATAGTGCAAAAAGGATGACAGTATTAGAGAAAATACTTGCTTCAGCTACAAAGACTCTATTTATTGAACTTTGAGCCTGTGATAAAAAGTGAATTTACAAAGGCTCAGTTTGGAGCTACACGACTGACATTTTCATACACCTTTCTAGTGCTTTGTCCAGTGTATGACAATCTGTGTGATCTTTTTTTGTTTGTTTTAACTTATTTCTCTCCCTTCAAATGCTTTTCTTTCAGTCTGTCTTTCCTACAGCCCCAGCCATCCTTCCTGCCACCTCCTATGAGCTATTGCTTTCATGGCTATTCTAGAAATATAATCAGTTGAAAATTACTATTTTATGCAGAGTTATAGAGCTAGACATGGAGAAGATATGATACCTCTGCCAGTCTGATTTGGGCCAGAGAGAAGCCTGAGCTGATCACTGAAACCGCAGCCTAAGAGTATGATTCAGTTAGATGCAGAGATCTGAATTTACAGCTTTCTGCCATGAAAACGAGTGGCATTTTCTCTCATCTCCTCTGTGCTCCCAGTATTTGCAATCCTGAATCTTTCTCTCTGAGTAGCTCTGGTGGCTTTTGAACTAGGGTCTCAGACAGCTTAACCCACTAATCCAGGAAACAAACATCTGAACAGTTTTCAGATGTGTTTGTGAGTTAGTCTTATAAATATCAGCACTGGTACAAAAGTGGAGTTAGCAGAGAAGAAGCTGCAGGGCAGAAGCAGTGTAGCAGGTCCAGAACTTTGTTAGGATAAATGTTTACCTGCTGGAAAAAACAGATTATTTATATGAGTTTCTGTATGTTTGCATGTGTGATTCTATGTGTCCTTCCCTTCTACATCAAATTTTAGTTCAAACTTTTGCAGTGATATGAAATGCAGCATTGTCTTCTCCTAGTCACGCTGGTACAAATACAGAGTTAGTGGATAATGCAACAGGACAAATGGGAAAACATGGCCAGAGGTAAAACATCCAACTTGTTTCATGATTAGGAAAAAGGAAGATTAAAAAATTACACTTCCATAGGAATTTGCATAACCAATCTTAATTTCACCATTGAAGTTACACCAGACTTAATTTCCTAAGGAGATTAAGTCCCAGGTTCATTGTTTAGATTTAAGAGACACATTCATTATTTAACTTCTCTTCAGCCTTCCTGCTATAGGTGGTGTCAAAAAGACAAATAGCAAACACTTCTGTTAGTGTGCTACTAGCACAGTTACTCTAAAAGAGCTATCACTTAACAAACAAAAAGTAAGGAGCATGAGAACTCTGGGAATACCTTTGGAGGGAATAAATAAGGACCAACAAACATAATTAAAGTTGAATCTAATAGTGGCAACAAGAGTAAATTGATAAAAAAATATTACAAATAAATCTATAATGAAAACGAAAAGGTTTCTAATACTGCATAAAATTAAAATGTAAAATAGACATACACATAGTATAGTACAGAAATAAAGGTAACTAACTGTCTTAAGATGGATCCTGGTAAGATACATGTGAGAATGGTGCTTGATAAGAGCGCACTGTACAGCAGAGCTGGAGAATTCCTACTTAAACTTTTCTAGAAAGCCTTGAATAAAGTATGTTTAGTATCAAGAAGCATGGATTGTGTTTCTATTATACGAATCCCACATGTCAGGGCTGCTTCTGGTCGGCTGTAGGGACCAGAAAAAGATTTCTTTTTCTGCTTGGTTTCTGTGTTGGGCAGCTGCCAGTTTCTGACCCCAAGAGCTATTCCATACCCATGTGGAGGTAGAATGCACATTTAGACGTGCTAGTGCATACTGAAATCTCTCCAGTGCCTCATCAAGTTGATGAGTCTTCCTATATGCTCAGAGCTAAACCTATCACCAAATTTACTCAGTGAGCATTTCCTTCAAATTTGCACTGGCAAGGCACATCTTTTGGGGTTTTTTGTTTATTTGTTTGCTTTTTCCACCTCTCCTTGGAGTGAGATGAATTTCTTGATATTGTTTCAAATTTTTTCTTGCCACTTTGGACAACAAGCAATGCACTCATTTGCCTTCCCCTCTGTTGCCTTCTGCCCCATTTTGCCACTTTATAGTTTTGATTGCTATAGTACCTACAGTAGCATAAAACTACTATGTTTTACATGTGTCAAACTGCTAGAAAGTGTTTTACAGACTGTGCTGCATGGGAGCAGATCCTTCACAGATCTTTTTTCATTAAGTATTTACTGGATGGCTGCCTGTGGTATGGAAAGACAGACTAGATTTGTCCCAAGCAGTTTCTAAGTTTCCAGGTTAATAGATAAGACAACGCGGACAGACACAACCCATTTATGAGGCTCACACTGTTAATCAATGTTTGAAAGGTGTAGCTGAAGTTCAGTTTACCCATTAATTACATACTGGAGTTTGTCAAGTTATGGATGTACCCTTGGTATAGTTTGCTTTATTTAAGGTACTTTAAGTTCTGTATTTTTTCATAAAAGTAAACAATTTATAGAATCTACTTACAGCTTAATTATAAGAGGGACCATGTGTTACAATTTATTTGAGAATCTCCTAACAAGTTTTAATTGCCAGTTTTAAGTGAAGCATTTCTTAGTTATGTATATCCTTTTCCTCACTCCTCATACAGGTTTTCTAATAAAAGCCTATTTACAAGGGACAGCATCTAAAAGAAATCTTTTTCCTCAACATAGTGAATCAGAAGTGGATTTTCATTCTAGTTTTGATATTTCCTTTGGAGGCTCCATCTTACAAGGAGCAGCTGAGGGAACTGGGGTTGTTCAGTCTGGAGAAGAGGAGGCTGAGGGGAGACCTTATCTCTCTCTACAGCTACCTGAAAGGGGGTTGTGGTGAGATGGGTGTTGGCCTCTTCTCCCAAGTAACTAGTGATAGGATGAGAGGAAATGGCCTCAAGTTGTGCCAGGGGAGGTTTGGACTCGATATTAGGTAAAAATTTCTTTACAGAGAGAGTGTTCAAACATTGGAACAGGCTGCCCAGGGAGGTGGTGGAGTCACCATCACTGGAAGTGTTCAAAAAACATGTAGACGTGGCACTTCAGGATACGGTTTAATGGGCTTGGTGGTGTTGGGTTGACAGTTGGACTTGATGATCTTAAAGGTCTTTTCCAACCTTAATGATTCTGTGATTCTGTGAATTACAATCTTGATCAAACTTCCAACATGGCGGGGAGGGGAAATGAACAGAATGAATGATGTATTGAAAACTACAAAATCCTAAAATTTGTCAGATATTCTGCACATAGTCTACAATCACAAATGACATAGCATTTTTTTCCTAGAGTAACCATTTATCCATTATAATAGTTATATTTTTAAATAGGTCAAGTAGCAACATGTCTTAAATACGAAGACAGTATTCTCTGTTTAAGAAAATAAATTTCCCCTGTTAATAGATAAGATACAGAAAAATACAAGTGGCATGAGATAAAACTCCCTTGGGATACAGTTTCTGCAGAAGCTGTATCCCCGAAGAGAAAAATTTGCAAAAGATCTGGAAGTAATTAGAAACTATTGTAGTGTTGAGGCTAGGGAAAAAAAAAAAGAATAAGAAAAAAGCAATTAAAATCTAAATCTCATGTAAGAAGGAACTACACTGCAAAAATTATTGTATTGTTTTAAAAAATTGTATGGTTTATTGAAGAAATCTCTCACTCCAACAGCAACACAGCTGTGACATGCTTAAGTAGGCTGAGGGAACAAAGACCAGCTAATCAAGCACAGATCTTGTCAAACATAACACATCTTCATCCGTTTTATGTTAAAATAGACTAAATCCAAATGAAAATGTCTGTTTTATGAAAAGTGAAAATCATTACATGTTTATTATCAATTATCTAGAAAAATGTATTTCAAGTACTTGGATGTATGCTTTTGGTTTATATAAGAGATTAAGAAAATAAAGCTTTCAAATTAACCTGAATTTTAATCTAGTGAAGTAGGTGGGAATAAAAAAATTAAATGGGTGCAGGGAAGCAAGTTACAATACAAGAGAGATTCTGAAAATACAAAGAGTACAACTTTTTGTTCTTCCCCAAACCCACAAATGATGCACTATCCCTACAGGAGTTCCTTTAAAACTTAAAATCTATTTTTCACAGAAACTCCAAATTCCTTTGGGGGAAAGGCTTGATTGCATATCCCTCAGAGTCTAAAAGGCTGCCCATATGAACTGAATTATCCATGACATGTACCTTCAGACATTTGTAATGTGATATTTCATGTAAATTTAGACCATACCTTGGACGTGGGCCGCTGGCAATGTTGATTTTATTCAGGAGCTCAGATAAGAAAAAAAATTCTGACATCCTTGCTAATCTGTAGTCGTTAACATGGAATTTCCAACATAAAGAGCATAAAAGCATCTAATTTGCTGTGGCAAATGAAAGGAAAACAAACTTCGCATTTCCCTTTCCTTTTCAATGTCTAAAGTTACTCTGTTCCGTGCAAACAAAATTGTACTTTTCAAAGGTTTTTAATATCGCCATCTATCTTTTGAGTGACACATTTCAAACTTCCCCACATAATCTGTAAAATGCCATTCAATTTGAATATAAAGTAGTTACCCGTGTTAAGAAGAAAAGTCCTAGTTACATTAGGATTATTAAAAGCCGTAGTACTTTATATAGTGTTTCCAGTCCATATTACTCAATTTATCATATGGAAAAGCTCAGGCAGCACTATCTAGTTTGTTTGTAGAGATGAATTAACCTCATTTACTGCAGAGAACATCTCCTAAGCGCCTAATTCCAAGTTCTGCTAACTACAGGTGGATTACAATATTTGTCTGTCTGCCATTCTTTTCTTCTAGCCACCTTATGTATCAGCATTTTTATAGCATTTACCTCATGTTTTCTTTTGACAAATAGTTTTAAAATGTAAACAGGAAAAAATAACTACTTTTTTTTCCTGCAGGTTAATAGAACTACAGACCTGATTGTTTAGTGCACCTACAAGATTAAATACAATATTCTGTGAAGATGCAATTTACAGGACCAATACTTTTGGAGTTAGGAAGGTGAGGGGAGGAGAATGCAATTTGCACCATTACAGCCCCCTGTTGACCAGTTCCTGTAGAAACATTTAACATCACCAACAAATATTACAGCATTAGCTTCTGAAGTACTTAGTGATAAATGGACACCAGGAGACAAAATCTTCCTTCTTAAGAAGATAAGGAAACAACCCTGAAGTATCACATGGGGTACAAAAAATAAAAGCTTGCCATTTCCACAAGTAATTGAGTAGATGCAAAATAGCTGTCCCAAGCAAACATTGAAGAAAATCAATAAAAGTTCAGAATTTCAAAATGAATAGGGTCTTCACATTATTTCAGTTATAAAATAAAGCTTATTTTAAAAATCGTAAAATATTTTGAAATAATAAATAACATATATAATAGTCATAAAAATAACAAATTGATTTAGCTGCATTTGTTACATAGCTTTACTAGGACGTCTGAAGAAAAAGCATTGCAGAAAGAGCTTAAATTTCTCTCTCTTCCTTTCAATCAATATTTGAGGCAAAGTTTCATCTCTAGGGCCCTTAATGGCAGGAATTCTTGGAGCCAGCAAATGAGTAATGTTAAACCTATGATTAGATGATGAGGCCATCAAAGACACTAGACCCTAATGCTACATTCCACTTTATTCCTGAGAACTGCAGTAAACCCAAAGGCTAGGGAAGAAAGGACTGTAAGTTATTCCTTCCCTCAAGAAAACGTTTCAAAAGCTGCTAAAAAAAAAAGTAAAAAAAAAAAAAGTTGCATGACATGAACATAGAGCTCAAAAGCCTTAATGGATCTTTTGGAATTTTCCTGGAACCCAGGACTTCACCGTTAGGTAACAAATTTTTCAAATGCCCTGCTGGAGAAGGTTTGAAGTTCAAACCCCACTGAGGATTCCTGCCAGGGATGTATTTTTCTTTTACTTTTCCCTAACCAATATCCACCCTGGCTAAAAGAAGAAGAAAAAAAAGGAAGAGAAAAAATAAAGGAAAACAAGATTTAATGGTTTCCTTATGACAGAAGCTCGAAGAAACACAACCTACAGACTGGCAAACAGCAGGTAAGTTGGAACCCCCTCCCCCAAAATCAGTTGTAAATGTTAATTGTTTTCAGATAGATTCCTCAAAAGTAGATCTTCATTTCAATTACCCCTAGAAACTCATTTGTTTTTCAGTACAAAAGGTTTATGGTGCATGTTCTCAATGTGCAGCAGTGAATGCTTAAGTAAAGCTACAAACAATTAATTTTCCTTGGTAATAATATAACAAGTTAACCTGCCCATTTTATATAATAACTTGGCTTGAGTTTAACTGGTATTACAAATCTGTGGGGAACCTGGTAAATGAAACACTGTTAATAAGCCTTTAAAGAAGTGTAAAAACATCTGAAATTTGGATCTGTTAGGCCATCATATTCTTCTTGTATTTTACAAAATGAGCAAAATTCTAAAATGTTTGTTGATAACATATTACTGGCAGTTTAAAGTAAAAGACTATATATATGAAATTAGCCAATAACACTTCTGTCAAAACAAATAAAACTAAAATTAAGATAGAGATAATCCAAACAGTATGAGGAATTATTTAGTTTTGATTATTTTAGTTGTGAAAGCAATTCAAAATGTTAATTGATTCAGATTTCTAAGAAACCCATTACAGCTATGCTAAAAAATAATTATTAACTGCAGCATTTTAAAAATAGAAATACTCCGCTTCTGCCAGTTCCTGACTACCTAAGCCATGTTCTTCTGCTTTTTATATTCTGGTAGGTATATAAAATATCCAATAAGTTATGTCAAGTATATAAAAAATAATAAAGTCACCACAAAGGTTTTAAAAATTACTAATTCAAAGACAGATTTCAACATAAAATTATGAGAACAGTACCCTGTTTACATATTCTAAATAAGAACTGGCTTGAAAGAGAGTTCATACACAGAAAAAGTGCATAATGTACATCCATACACTTTTACAAAACAAATGTAAATGTGTTGTATACCCTGTGATTATAGAGAATTTATGAAACATTAAAAAAAACTACATTTTATATGTTACCAGAAGAGACTATTCTGTGTTTTCTTATACTGAAATGGAAGAATGAATCAAACAAGATATAATTCTTAGTCTGGCAGTAATCCAGCACTATGCAAAGAAACTAATACAATTAGAACCAGAGATTGTCTTACCTGTGAACAAAGCAGCATAACAAGTTCAACCACTGAAGTACTTGACTTCATACAAACCAGACCTGCAATAAATAGTCAAGAATTAAGTCTTTTTGGCTTTTAGCTTGTTCAGTATTTAGCTAAATAAATAATTAACTACCTATCTATATAATCTGAAGCAATTTAATATACAATCAACATAAAAAACCAACCACTGAATACTAAATTCTACAAATTCTTAAGAATAAACTGATCATATATTAACAAGTAGAGAATAAGGCCTCTGCTTAGAAATAATTTTAATTTTTATCTAGTAATTGATTTTCCTGTAATTGAAAGCTCGAGTATTGATGAAAGAGGTATTCATGTGAAATTGTATTTTTCTTAAAATTATAATCCCTGATTTGTAGGCCGTGTTTCTTAAAACAAACTTTGAATCATGCATTGTAACTGTTACTCATTGTTTTGTACTTAATTTAAATAATCAATACCTAATAATATTTCCATATTATCAATGCTTGTTGGCAGCTTTGGAAATGCAAATTTACTTTCTGAGAGAAGGATAGACTATCTAAGTACTTAAAAGATGCATTGTAAAAAGACAAGGATGAGATTATAGTTCTATCTACTGTTAAGTGTACATATGGTAGCTTCTGTTATCTAAAATCATATAGACAGTGATATCATGGCGTAGGGCAGGGAAACACTTCAATTGTGTTATAAAAATGATAAATTCACAAATATAAAGCCTACAACTAAGGATTAAGTAGGAAGCTGAAAAGCAAACTGATGTGCTTTAAGTAGGTTTCTACAAACAGCAATTAGAGACAATAGCACGTGTATTTATTGCGGGTAGTGCATAAATACTCTTTTGTGCCCATTCTGCTAACAACCCCATCCTTATTGTACAGTAACACAGAACAAGCTGTAAGAAGCCACTAGGATCCCATTCTATCAGATATATGGGCAGACAGTTAACTAATGAAATAAGAGGCAGATGTGCAAAGCTCATTTAGGGAGACAATTGCTGTAATTGATCAGCTATGCTCATGCTGAAGTGCTAGAGGATCCGAAAGATTAATGGGATACTTATCACCTGCAGGCTACCTCCACTGTTTGAAAGCTGACAAAGAAAATCCAAACAGAAGACTGAACTCTATCGTTAAGCCAGTGCAGGTAGCACAAACATATCAAATATTTTAACATGGAATATTCTCTGCTTTATTATGAATCCACCTCATATTCCATAAAACTAAAAAAAAAAAAAAAAAAATCTTTTCTGTCATATGCTCACTTATTTTCTTTCAAAATCAGACCTCAGGTGTATTAAAATATGATTGAGTCAAAATAATGCTCTTAGAAACATATTCCTATGCTACAATCTTCTACATTTGTAGATGTCTTTATCTTCTGATTTTACATCAGAAGAACAAATGTCTCCGTCATACACAGTTATGAAAAAATAAACCAATTAATTTATATAACAAAAGTTTATGCATCAGCATTAATTTCTTCCTATCTTCACCAGGTTTCCAAAAAGAATAGAAAACTCAGTGTAAAATATACACTTTAAAGAACAACGCATAATGAATATTTCCTGGCCTAATTCATTAAATTAGAAGTTCTTAACTTTCAAAGACAGTTGGTGGTACTTATGCCACCTGTGTAGCTTCAAACAACATGAAAGAAAGTTTTGAGCACAGATCAAAATAAACATGCCTCAAATGGCAATAGGCTAGGATAAGTACTCATAATCTAGATAAGTCTTAATGGCACAAATGCTGAACGTACAATAAAACAGGACTCTCTGATTGAAGGAAGATTATTATAATTACCTTAGTGCAAAATGTTCTGGTTATGATAATAAGAATTCTTAAACACTATAATTTTTAAAAGCCTGATAATTCTATGGGCTTGAGTAAAATGATCATCTAACCTAAAATGGGTGTCTTTTTTCTAGTTGTACAGACATTACTTGATAACTTTTTGTATATCACATCTCATCAACTAAAAACACAAACATGATCTGAGGGATGGAACACCTCTCCTGTGAAGACAGGCTGAGAGAGTTGGGGTTGTTCAGCCTGGAGAAGAGAAGGCTCCAGGGAGACCTTACTGCAGCCTTCCAGTACTTAAAGGGGGTTTGTAAGAAAGATGGGACAGACTTTTTAGCAGGGCCTGTTCCGATAGAACAAGGGGTAAAGGT
Organism: Phaethon lepturus; assembly: GCF_000687285.1. NCBI lineage: Eukaryota > Metazoa > Chordata > Aves > Phaethontiformes > Phaethontidae > Phaethon > Phaethon lepturus. The sequence continues at coordinate 62,434 of NW_010526906.1, forward strand.
TTTAAACCAAAAGAGATAGACTTAGACTAGATCTAAGGAAGATATTTTTCACAACGAGGTTAGTGAACCACTGGCACAGGTTGCCCAGGGCAATGGTGGATGCCCCATCCCTGGCAACATTCAAGGTCAGGTTGGACGGGGCTCTGAGCAACCTGATCTAGTTGAAGATGTCCCTGCTCATGGCAGGCGGGTTGGACCAGATGACCTTTAAAGGTCCTTTCCAACCCAAAGATTCTATGATTCTATGTAGCATTCTAGCATCAGAAAGGAGAATCAAACATTGTGGTGAAATTAGGAAAAAGAGAGAGGAGGATACAGAACTGACATCTGGTTAGCACATCAGCACATCCATCAGTTGTAACCAGCGCTTGAATTGCCTGCTGATGAAACAACCATTGATAATAGCCATTAACACCTCTCATAACCAGTGGTATTCAAAACCTGATGTTTTAAGAGGCTGGTTTTCATGTCAAAAAGAAACAAATAACTGTCTTAGAGACTGTAGCACTTTTCACATGTGAAAATACAGAGGGAGATAGGAAAGCCTCATAAAAGAAGCTCATGGTGTCAAAGATGGATGCAAGGAATCCTGGCAGAGAGCTCAGTCTATGGCAAAAATTAAGTGTGCAGCACTTTTTATAAATAATTTAAAACAAGAGTAGCCATAACTACATAGCTAAGAAAATAGGGAATCCCATGCATCTTGATGGGTAGGAAGAAGGAAATAGAAACAGAAATACTTTCTATTCACCTTTAACTATTCATATCACACATTCCTTGAAGTAAAACAGAATACAGAAACTTGAAACATTCATAACAGGGCCACCATTTCATGTTATAATTTTCTTGCTAATCAGCCTCCTACTCCCACTTCAGAGACTCCTTCCACTCAAATCACATGAGGGAAAGTGTGTGCCCTCCATTACATGCTCCATTTCCTCCTTCCTAGCTGCTAAGGGCTCTATTTTGGTGTCCCTTGTGCATCTTCCCATTTTCACTTATTCCTGATTAAGCAGGAAAGATTTGAAATAAATAAATATTTTTTTTCCTGTTACACAAAACACAATTAATCTTCGGAGTTTACTGTCAGAGCTGTTGTGGAGTCAATGGTAGAGAATGATAAAAACAGATCAGACCTGGTGGAGGACAGATCCATTTCTGGATCCATTTCCTTTTAGGAAAATCTGTCAGAATGCAATCTCTGGTTTATGAAGATCCCACATAATCAAAAGCTGTAGGAGAAGTTAAGGAAGAATGATCATCCCTGTCCTGCTGAATATCCTACATAGACCAGAAAAAAGATAATTTTAATAATCTTCTGGGTTTTAAATTTGTGTGATCCTCTGTTCTATGAAGTCTAGTTTTGTGTGAATTGCCTCACTGCTTCTGGCTTGGTACAGACACGAAAATAATTTCCTTCAGCAGACAGTATATATTCTAATAGACAAAAAAAAATAAAGGAAGAAAAAATGTTCTGCTACCACTTTACAGATGGAAGAGAAGGAACAAACTGGTTGAGGTATCTTCACAAAATCAAGTAGAATTTGTAGCATGAATCAGAATAAACATTTTTTAAGCCCCAAATGCACTAGCAACTGCATTTATTCTCCCTCTTTATAGTTTTGCAAGATTTCACAGAGCTTTTTAGAATGTGCAAAATGTTATTAGTTTTAACATAATGAGAAACAAAAATGATAACAAGCTTTGAAAAATAATGGCTTCTGTGATTGAGGAGAGCACACAAATATATTTTCAGTTCTCTTTCCCCTCACTTAACTCCAAAAGAAAAAGTATTTGCAATTCAAACTAAAACTGTTGCCTGCATTCTTCAGCTGCAGATAAATTCTTCCTATACCATCTGTATCAAATGCCATTAAGGAAGCTAATGCAATTACTAAAATACAAGTGGATATTTCCTGCATACAGCAAGGTTAAAAAGGTCATTGATTAACTGAATGGAGTATGTGCTTTTTATATTTGCTGTTCTCAGTACTTTTCTTCATGGTCTATTCTCAGTCCATTAAATATAGCCATCAAAATTCAGCGATTTGATGGCAACAATGACCACATATATGGATGCAAAAACTGGGAGCATCAAGTGCGTGACCTTAGCTAATCTGGAATAAATGATGTATGCCTGGCAATTATCCTGAAATGCTCTGGTTTACTTGACTTCTTTTTCAATGTTCTTCTGTTGGCTCAAAGATATGCTAATTATTTCTTTTCACTATGACTTATTAATGTCTAAAAAAAGATTAATTTCCACTATACTATTTTAGTCATGCCTGTGGCATTAATGAAGTCATGGGTTCAAAACCTCGAAGTCACCATGCTGAACTAGTCAGTGTGAATTTCTATTTTGAAGAAATCTAACATAGGCTGATAAAATCAATTTAAAAAAAAATCCTTATGAAATAAGATCACGGTTTTGAACTTCTTTTTATTATTATTAATACAATGTGTGTATAAGTCTAACTGAATACGACCACAATTTCATCTGGTCTTTATCAAGGTTTGCCTGCATTTTTTTTCAATGATTTTACTTTGTGTCAACTTAAAACCTTATTGGAGCTGGAATCAATTGTAATATTAGCAAAAACAAAAGTTAAATGTTTTTATATCTTATGTTGAACTTAGAAAAAAAGATGCAATTAACTATACTTTAGAGCTTGCAGAAATCTTTCACTCAGTTATAGCTTCTACTTCTCTGAAAGTCTCAGGTATGGCTAAATAAAAAGCTTGAGAAAGTTTAATACATTTAACCCAGCTCACAGTGAAAACTTGGCCTTTATTACTCCTGTACAGCATGTCATCAAAACCACGGGAGCTTTGTATAGAAAAGAATGTTTATGACAAAATAAAGACATGCTATTCTATGCATTTTTATTAACATATGAAAAGTGCATAAAATCTACTTAGAAATGAGCATAAAGTCCTAAAACTAGACCAAAAAATTATTAGAAAATACTAGATTTATCCTTTTTAACCTATATTTTTGTAAGGTCAGCGATTTTCTATTTACTACAGATATAGCCTTCCACGCACTTTAACAAAGCTATTGTTTCAAATTGTTCTCTATAACTACTGGTAACTCATACTGTGGCATCTCTTCCTATAATCCTCACTGAATTCTGTGCCGGAAGACAAGAGTAGGAATTTTCCACTGGTAATTACCGCTCACAAATTGTGCCTCCATTTTTGATAGACCATTCCCTTATACTCTGTTCAACATTTGCTAGGAATGGCACAACAGATTTTCAAGGACAGTTCATGCTGGTGACAGAAACTAAAGCATGTTTTGGCTCTGATAGTAGTAGGAAAAAAATGATGGTGATGTTTTGGTTGGACATGCAAATTTTCTTTCAAGTTCATTTATTCTTGCAAAATGTCATTCTTCTGCCAGCAAAATCTTATGGCAAACATTTCTTGAAATGTTTTACTGAATCCAACTTAAATCCTATGTTTATTTCTTTAATTCTCTTTTTTTGACCATAGATTAAAATTACTTGGATAGTTTAAATCTACATTATTCCCCCTCTGCTGTATGTTTTCATTCAGGGAAACCTAGATACAAACTGATGTTTTTAATTAATTATCAAGTTGCTGGTGAGTTCATTACAGAACTGAAAAGAGATACTATGGAGGGAAAAATAAAGATAGGTGAAAAGTTTGAAAGTAAATGCTAAGTATGTAAAACTATTAACTGAAATGGCAGATGTTCTTATTCTAAGCAAAGCAATTATTAGAAAAAAATAAGCAAGATGTGTATTAAACAGACTGTAATGTTTTGCAAGATTACATTCAAAATTGGTTTTAGAACCATATATATGTCACATATTTTGTAGACATTTAAATTACACTAATGGTCTTAATTTATGAAAAGCCAAGGCTGGCAAATATTCAGCAACTGCAGAAAGTCTGCAGATGGAAATCACAGCCATGTTGCAAAATAATTACACCTCCACTTTTACTAGATGAAAGGAAACACTATTCCAAAGAAGGTATACTCACTAAAATAATAAAGTCAGTGTTATGGATTTAACAATTCCCTTCAGCAGCCTTGACTGGCAGAACACAACATTACCAACTCTAGGGAGCATGAAGGATGGCTGTATTAGTACTCCAGACCATCCTTTGTACGGGTAGAGCTCCTTTCCAGAGCAAGAGAGCGACACGGAAAAACATGATGAATGTGAATTTGATTCAGTGCTTTTGTAGTTGATCAAGACAGTTATATTTCTTATAAGATTTTTTTTATGGTGAAAGACACTGCACAACACATGTAATATTCTTTATGTCTGGTACCTGAAAATGTAGGAAAAGCTATCATCCCTGTTATCAAATGAAATACCTTTAAAATATTATCAGAAATTTTTAGAACTCATATCTTAAGATAAACACCTCAAATAAACACTGATAGGTCAACATAAAAAAATATCTGTTAATCTGTTCAAACCAAATGCTAACTGTTTGGTCCTTTTAGTCAAATTTGTAAAATAAATCAGATCTTAATGCCAGGATAATATTTAAAAGAATAAGAATGCTATGTAGCAGTTTCTTGAATTATTTTATTAAAGTAAGAAAACCTATACTTCTTCACCATTGCAGCTACTAAAAAGGAATATCAATGAGGGCTATAAAATATCCAGATGGAATCACAGAAGGGCAAAAACTTTTCAGAGCATACCCACAGAGGGGGGATTTATTACAATGTATACAGGATTTAATTTTTAAGATTACAGACTTTCATACGGTGATCCCATGAGCTGTAATGATATTGACAAAACTGATGCTGCTGTGACATTACTCTGAAGAGACTAGCCTTATACCAGCTTATGCAATTTTTATCGAGTTTCCATTAGTGTTAATGGGATGCACAAATTCTCATTCATCAAATGAGAAGGAGGTCACTTGATCTATGAAATAAAATCCACTACCACTGTTCAGTTTAATATCTCACTGAAGATTTTCAAAACTGATCCAGTTTTTCATTTAGTTCCTGTGGTAATTTTTTCCTTGGCCAACGGTCCATTGGGATTTACTCAATATATGCATTTGTGTTTCTCTGTCCTCTTAAAACAGTATCTCTTTGGATGGATCTTTTTTCAAATATCTGTTGTGATGTAGTGAACTAATATGCTTATCTAATTGCTATATCAGGACAGATCTAAAATTTATATCAATCATGTACCAATTGAGAAATTAGTATTAATAACACAGAATTATTCTTTTCATATAAAAGTATACAACACAAAAATTAATTATGAGAAAACAATTCCCTGTTAAATTTAAGTGAAGCAGATTCTTTTTGAAACAATATGATACTTATTATGCACTAGAAGTTAATTGGGAAAAGAAATGTGTTTCCTTCCCTTCTGAAGTCTCTTTCTAGGCAATGGGTCAAAACAACCAAACCAGAGATCACACTGCACTGCAGCTGATCAAATTAAAACACCTCTAATCTTGAAAATGGCTATAAAATTGAACTATTGCTTTTCTAGTGAAGTCTACTGCAGTTTCAGGTAGACTTGAGTAACTTATAAACATTTTATTTTGGTGGAAGACTGGAAGAACTAAAAAATAAACTACACTTAGACAGAGGTTCTGGAAAATCCAAACCTCTGGTTAATCTAGAAAGAATCTCAATGAAAAACATTCCAATTTTTTTCCAAACACCCAACAGTCCACTGTGGAAATTAAAATATCCTGGAAGTCTTCTGATTTTCCCCTTTATCCTGTGATACTATTTAAATAGTGGCTCAAAGTTGTGGCTACGTTTCTGCCACAGCTGTTGCCCTGGATATTTTATTTCAATGGATGGAGTGAGAAAAAAAATAATGGGAAAAAAGCCATTTAAAAATGAATTTAAATTTGCAGTTAAAAGATTTTTCAAGTTTTTTCGTGTGATATTTTCTCAAGATGCCATTTGTTTCCTGATCAAGTTGCTATTTTTGTGATTTAAATTTGTAGAAAAAATAGTAAATGAGAACAACTGACACCAAAGAAATCATTCCATACTCAATAAATCTGGGAAAAAAACAACTATTCTGAGATTTTATGTTCTATTGATCCCTCACAGTTTTCTTATTTAAGTGAATCAACATCTATCCCTCCTTTCTCTTTTTTCTCAGTCCTTCACCTCCTCTCAAATCTGTTACAGGAAACACATTTCAGAAGAATTACCTCAACAGTGAATTATTTTCAAAGAAGCATACAAGCAGAAATCAGAACATTAATTTCACTCACTAACACAAGCAAATGTTTATACTTTATACCTTCACTACACCTATGACGCTTTCTCTTCATCTCAGGAACCTTCAATTCTCTCTAAAGCTGTCAAAAGTGACATCCTGGACAAGATGGATCATAAGTATGATCCCAAGTGACAGTCTCTAGAATATCATACTCTCCCTGAAAATGCAACAATATAATTCAAATGTATTACTCAATGTTATTTTTTCCTTAGGTATGAGTTTTTCTTTTTCTCCTGAAATTTATCAACTTTTCCTTAGCTTTAGTCTTTAAATTTTTCCTATTTGATGCCCTGTTTTCTGTGCTTATTTATTCTTTTTTTGTTTCTCTCCTCCATTTTGAAACATAGGAATTGCCTTTTGTTTCCTTCTTTCTACTGCTACCTTCTAGTTCTTTGTCATATTCTTTCCTATTATTAGGGGGAATATTACCATCATGGCATGACGCAACCGCAATGTATTTATGGTGGATGACAAAAAAGGAGAGAAAAGGATAGGTTGCATAGCACTAAACCCACTTACTCCTTACTGGTCCTACTTGCTTCCTTATATTTCTTCTCTTTGGCAACCTTTGGGCCATACTGAGAGATCAGTGAGTGAACCAGTGCAGCTACAAATAGGAAGTATAACAAAACCTCACAAAACTTATGCAGCTTCCTAAATTTCTAAGGCCAAGATGACCATTATTTTAACTAGGTGTGATGTCCTGAGTAGCATAACCCGCCAGCTAATTTTGTATGTAGTTGAGCAAACTGTTGGTGAACTAATATTTTGTTTAGAAGGTAACTGTTTTCTGAGAATTTGATAACAAGGAAAAAAAAAATCTCCATTTCCATGCTGAACTTTACTGACCTTAGTCAGCAGCCACCAGATCTTGCTCCTATCCTGAAGCCCTACTGACAAATGGTAGTTATTCTAAAACAGTATCTCTCAAAACACAGAATTGTACCACAGTCATAGATCTCTTGAAATAACTTGTATTTCTCATGTTTCAGTTTTCTTTATTTACTTGACAGTAACATTGTTACGGGCTCTCCCTAGACCTGCTTTGACATCACTTTGCCATCTTAATTTGACATATCACAACTGTCTCTGTTGTCTGACAAGTTCTTTCAGCATGAGGGTTTCCCACTGAAAGAAAATCTCTACAGGCAACATCACTATTAGTATAAAAAGATTGGATCATAAAATTCCACATCCCAACAGAGAAGAATGAGACATAATATAAGACAATACATGTTTAGCAGATTTCTTTTTTTGGGGCGAGGTGAATTTTAACATAAAGTTAGACTGACCACAGTAAAGATATATTCTCTTAGTCCTTGCAAAAATAATCCCAGGTCTGTAAGGAGTCTGTTAACATCTAGATAAATCAAGCTTGATGGTTCATTAATGTTTATGTTATAGTTAACATGTTTTTCTATCAAAACCAAAGGTCTCTGTAAATGGGTAGATTTTTAAGATTCAAGTGTAGTAGTTTCTCAAGTTAATTGATTCAAGAGTTTTTGTGGAATATGCTTTGCTTATGCCTTGAAGGCATGGAAACAAGTGCATCCATATCCAACTGTAGAAGTGCCTTTAAATCATTAGGACAAGTAAGGGACTTTAGTTAAACTTGGTCACTGGTTGAAAGGTTTCAGTCTGGGTCATAAGAGCAGGTGATAAGTAGACAGAAAGTTAAGGAATATAGAAGGAGAAGCTGTGAGCAGCCCTTAATGAGATTAGTTTTGTAAAGAACCTGGACATAGAGCTCAGGCTACACGGAAAAGGATTATTAGCCTATGCCTCATGATAATCACATCTTTCAGGGCAAAATCTGATACAGAGATGTTATTTACACCCTATAGTTTGTCAGTTAGGTAGTTCTCTGGAAAATACTGCTGGGATAATAAAGTAGATTGATACCATTTCTAAGCCTTTAGAGGACAAAGGGTGGGGCAAATACCAGCCTAACTGTTTCAAGTCCAAAATCAGGCAGCATCCCCTGCTGAGTTCCGAATGATGAATTAAGTGGAATAAGAACCAGAGAACCTCTGCCTGTGGGGAGCTTCAGTCACAGCATGAACATCCTGTAGATACTGAATACCTTTTTGGCATACCACCTCGTTTTTCTTTGGACCTGGACAGTAGAGGAGAAAATAATAAGGGGGAAAAAGGTGGCTGTTGCTAAAAAAAATTGTACAACTTAGTCCAGTGTTACCATGCAGCACTGCAGTATACCTGATATGATGAGTCCACCTACAGGCTATGTTACAGTAGTGCCTGTATGTGTTAAGAACTTTCTCAAGAATTTTTAAAAAATTATTTCCTTGAAATAACATTAAATAGTTCTCTTGCTACTTTTTTTGTAGTAGGAGGCAAACTTCTTTCAAAAAAAGGGAAAAAAAATTATTTTCCATGAAAACTGAAAGTCAGAACAAGAAAGAAGACAGAGGGACATCTGACCTGGATGGCATTAGGACAAAGAAGGAGTATGAAGTCGTCAGGGAGGGTATTCTAGAGTTTTAAGACAAAAAGACCAGTCCTTTCTAGGCCTTATGGCTTGCAACTGAGATACACGCTACTAGCTTGAAAAAGAAACTTGTGAGAAAGTGCCCAATACTGCTGAAGGCAAGTGGGACCTGAGGACCACAAACAACTCCTTTTCTCACTCTTTAAGTGCTCCAATATTTTATGAATTTCTTCATGTGCTTTAAAAGAACAGCAATTGGTATTGTTTGGTTTCTAATAATATAATTTTTATAGTAGCACTTTCAACAGTAATTTGGTAACTTCAAACATCTAATGGCCTTTGTATTTTCAAGGATAACTTTCAGAGTTTCTTTTCAGCAAACCTGACGACTTTACACTGTCACCAGCTTTTTTTTTCCCGAGGGCATGTATTTTTTTTTTTTTTTTTTTAGTGCTGCATTCTCTTAACCCCTTCTGTTGAATATATGTAGTTGATTCTAAACTTTACAAGTAGTCTCACATTTCGGACATTTTTTCTCCGCTGGCAAAGCAACAGTACTGCTCCAATTTCTGCCTAATGGGAACTCCATACATTTTGGATTGTAAAGAAGTCTTGATTATTAATTAGTGTAACAATGATAATATAATCAAGAACATATGATCTGAGTGCCAACAACAATTTCTACCTTTAAGTTATGCTGGGACCACACAAGCCAAAGACAAAGGAGAGGGCATGAGCAGTTAACCTCTGTTACATAGCCTAATACATCTTAGTAAGTGTCCGATTCATTAGACAGGGATAGAGTGGCTCATATGTGTAATTAATTATTGGCAGGTTTACTTTCAAAAAAGTGCCAGATGCTATGCATTTCCTAGTTGCTATCTGGATCTCTGATCTATATGTTTCCTGCCATGTTAAACATCTGTTCAGAACATACTGCTGCACACAGGAACTTCAGTAATTCAAGAGTTAAATCTTCAGAATCGAATGAATGTGTATCCTCTTCACTTTCTGATGTTTGTAATGATATTCCTTTAAAAGCATCATAAAGGAACACTATATGAAAGAAAAGTGTTCTGTAACTGGTGTGGGAGTCATTATAGTTTGAAGATTTCACTGTGGACAAGTAACAGAGACTTCTGCTGTGGCACCTGCTCTTCAGTTCCTCCTCTGAATGCCAGTATTGGGATCTGTCTTGTCACTAGTAGCATATTCTGAAAAACAGTGTGGAAGTTGCAAAGCTTTGAACCTTGACTCTGATGCAATATGTGTAAATAAATAAGCAGATCTGAATATCCATTTAACCTTCCATCATTTCTTTGTTCCTATCCCCCAGACTTCTGGACAACTGGTGCTGTTCTCTGTCTCCATGAGTATCTAACTCACCGATGTTTTATAGTAAGAAACACTTTCAGTTCCAAAGTGTTTGGAGAAACATGAGCATACTGTGTTTTAGTAAGACACTAAGAGCTAATCATAGATAATTTCTTACACCAAGATTTTTTCCAAGCCTATAAAGAGCAGTTTGAAATTAATGAACTTTTTTTTTTCCTGTTTATAATAAAGGAATTACAACATGCACAGGCAGGATTTCAATCAGCAGCAGTATTTTTAATTATATCTATTGGAGGATTTCAAGGGTTTTCATGCCCTGTTTCAAAATTACCTATTGTTTTCTTCATGGTTAAGAAGTAAATCTTGCAAACTACTTGCAGAAATTCATAAAGTTTTTACTTTTAAAAGTAAACAATTAAAATATCCTCATAGTGTAAATCAACACTCAAACCTTGTAACAACACAAAGTTATTCAATATATTGTTAGTGTTGATTAATGTTTTTAAATTTACTGAAGAAAAGCATTATCTGTAACTCATTATTGTTCCAACCTCGTTATCTAAACAGGGCTTCTCTTCAGACAGCCGTGTGATTTCGCTGGGATCTTTTTGCAAGTGTTTGCAGTGAACGATAAAAAGAAATCTATGAAGGAATCCCACTACCACAAGTTAAGGAAGACTGTCTTCCAGAGGACTGGGACAGGCAATTCAATGGCTTTAAACTGCACTGTGCTGCGCCTGCAGCACCATCTCTTCCTAGACGTAGAAGAATGTGCACTGAGACCCCTAAGGCACGTGGAAAGAAAGGAGTGGGAGGTGGCATGGCAGAGAAGAAATATGTTATGAACTCCTCAGCCTTGAAAACCAATTCAGAATTCCTGCTCCACTACAAACCAAATATTCTGTCAGATTCCCGACCCTGACTGACCAGAGTGACCGTGTCCAGTGAGACACACACTGCAAATGACACTAGCCTGACCTCCCAGCAGAAACATTTTTAACAGTCACCCAGATTTCTAACAGGGATTTTCTGATGTCTAATAGGGTTGAGTTCCTATTGCGCTCGCCCTCAGTCCTGCTTTATCAATTGTTTTCCTGTTCCTTGCGCTGCAATGTCCATAGTGTTGTACCAACACAGTATATTACACAGCTGCAAATGAACCAGATGAGATTTTTCACTTTTCCATTTATTCACTACACGATGGCGACATACCCCAAATGACAGTGCAGAGCAAATGTTGAAGCTGATTTAGAAATACACATGTAACCATGACATTATAGGGTCAAGCAAAGACATTATAGGATATCTTTTCTTTAAATGGATACCTATATTCATGAATATCGTGTAAAAATAACATGTTTTAAGCATTCTCTGTTAAACTGGCTGAAACTGCCCAGGACATGGAAAAGTTATCAAGGGAGTAAAAGGCTGACCCTCCTCACACAGTGCGGTAACATACGCCTCATACCCTCAAGAAATCAAATTAAAGTATATGTATGGCTATGCAGTCATACACTTGCAAGGGCTCTCTGAAATCTGGGACCAAACTATAGCTGGCATGAGCCTTATATGAGGCTTGTCTGAATAGACAAACTTCATTATCCAGAGAAAAGAGAAAATATCTCATGCTAAAATGAGCTTCAAGGTGATGATTAAAAAACCTTCTTAAATAAAACATAAAAATCACTTTATATATATACATACACACACATGAACCCACATAAAAAATTAGAAGAAAGGCTTATTTCATACAGTGAATTAAACATTGACCCTCTTTGATGCCTCAAGGGAAGATGATACATTCTGGGCTGCATCTGCAGTTGAGATGCAGTCAACTGCAGAACAAGGAAAAAACACCTTTTTTTCACTGATCCCTGCAGGTGGCTAGCTGACACTGAAGTATTTCTGTCCATGACCATGTGAACAAATGCAGTGATGGCAATGTTAGAGCAAATTAAGGTCAATACAGACTGTCATTCTTTGCAGGGTATGGCACAGAGGAAATGGAGATGCACAGGCTCCAAAAGCCACAAAGAAGCTCCAAAACCAGTCAGAAAATACATGACATTTTTCCTCCTGAGAAGCCGGACTGAAGACTATATTTAGAAAGAATGTTTAAAACAGCCGTAAAGACTACAAATAACATTGCTCTCCATACCTGATGGTAAGCCCTAGGAAAGTTTTCAATGTTATTTTCCCGCATTAAGCATTCTACTGATAGAAAGGCTAAGTCATGCTGTAGTATTTAACTTCTTTTTTAGCTCTTCTCTTTGGTACATCGAACAAATCAAGCTCCGTTTATTGTGCTTTATGGAGTTTATCTCCCATCCATCAATCACTCCTGTGGCCTGCTCTTTTGTTCCCTCTGCCGTGTGTGCATATCATTCTTGAAGTGCTGGGTATAGAACCAGATGGTAGGAGTTCTACTGAAGTTGTGAACAGAAACAAAATCACTTCCTCATCTATTCTTCCTAGGCATCCAAGCATTGGACAAGTCTTTGTTGCCTCAGCACTGTGCTGAGAGCCCAGAGTATGCTAATTATTATAACAATCCCTACATTCCTTGAGTGGCTTCATCCCTCATCTCCTACTCTCTAAGTATGGTCTATATTCTTTGTTCCTAGAGATCTCCTACCCTCTAGGTATAGTCTATATTCTTTGTTCCTAGAGATTGGACTGAGCATTTGGCTGTGTTGAAATTTGGCTTTTTCTTAGTTTCGGTTGTTCCACAATATGACTCAACACATCTCTCCAATTGAATGACTTTTCTTCTTATTTTGTGTAACTCTGCCTAAGCAGTTAGCTTTGTCAGGAACAATTCTCCATCGTAATCAAGACCGTTAATAAAAACATCAAAGTAGGACCAAAAAGTGGCTAATTAATAGAAATTTCATCATTATGAATAGCTTCAGGTTTTACTTATGTGCTGTTAATTCCAGTTAATGGAAATTTTAAAATTATAGCAATATTTTTAAATTTCCTTTCTCTGTTACTTGCTAATATTTATTGATCTATGTATTTTTTTCAGAATGGTGGCTGCATGCTGTGCTACAGACTGGTAAGCAACTACCAAAAGTCTGGTTAGTTGAAACAAAACATGTCTGGACACACAAACAAAAAGAATTTGGATGTGGCAGAGTGAGATAAAAGAATGAGAGAACAGTATGAACGGGAAAACAAAGTTCTGCAAGAGCATGCAGTCTCTCTGCTTTATAGCATCTGTGCCCTTGAGCACAAAAATAATACAAAGGTTCTGAGAAGTCTCAAAGAGAAAGCTAAGGCCCATGCTAAGCACCAAAAAGTACTTTTTTTCCAGGAGGTCTAAGGGATTTCCGGACTTTCACCGTATCTCAGCAAAATGGTTACCCTGTTCTTCCTAATACAAAACTAGGTGTTTGAGGAAATCAGAAACAACTTGTGGCACCATTGGTAGATACCACAGTGATGTCACACTTGTGGTCTTTGGGAGCTTTTAAAGTCGTGTCATTTAGCACCAAAGTTACATCTGTGGTTTCCAAAGGAATGCTTTGGGCAATTTTTTCAATTGTTTCAAGAAGCCTCCTGTCAAATACTATACACAACTACTTCATCACCACTTCTACTGAATTTTTTCATAGAGCCATGTGATGAGTTAATGAGGAGAAACAGATTCTGCTCCTATCAGCACAAAAATGTTTTCCATTTCATCTCATTTGAATTGTGCTTGTATCAGAAACATATCAAATGTACACCAAAGAATTTGTAAGAACTCTTTTGCAGAAGGGTTATCTGGATGACCTTCTATCCAGGTAATGATATAGGAAAGTGAAAAGCATTTGTCTGGTACCTCACTAAAGAGAAGGGAAAGCACTGTGTGTGACACTGTTTCAATCTTGGACCTATTGTTACAGTTCAGGACTCTCCAAGAATAGCTGTAGTGAAACTATTTTTACCCATCTGTGCTTGACAAAAAGAGGATATAACTTTTCTTTCATATACAGATCAGATTACACTTGCCTGTAACATTTTCACCTAAAAGCTAGAATGTTGTAATACACTTTACATGGACGGAATTTGCAGACCATATGGAAACTAGAGTTAGTGAAAACATATCTGTGCAAGTGTTAAATGGAACGGCACTATGAGCATTGCTAAGCACTCCACTGCCTGTCGGAAAAGGACCGGGGGGTGTAGGTCAACACTCGGCTGAACATGAGCCGGCAGTGTGCCCAGGTGGCCAAGAAGGCCAACAGCATCCTGGCCTGTATCAGAAACAATGTGGCCAGTAGGATGAGGGAAGCGATCATCACCCTGTGCTCGGCACTGGTGAGGCCACACCTTGAATCCTGCGTTCAGTTTTGGGCCCCTCACTACAAGAAGGATGTTGAGGTGCTGGAGCGTGTCCAGAGAAGGGCAACGAAGCTGGTGAGGGGTCTGGAGCACAAGTCTTCTGAGGAGCGGCTGAGGGAACTGGGGTTGTTTAGTCTGGAGAAGAAGAGGCTGAGGGGAGACCTTATCGCTCTCTACAACTACCTGAAAGGGGGTTGTGGTGAGATGGGTGTTGGTCTCTTCTCCCATGTAACAAGCGAGAGAACAAGAGGAAATGCCCTCAGATTGCACTAGGGGTGGTTTAGATGGGATATTAGGAAAAATTTCTTCACCGAAAGGGTTGTCAAGCATTGGAACAGGCTGCCTGGGGAAGTTGTTGAATCACCATCCCTGGAGATATTTAAAAGATATGTAGATGTGGTGCTTAGGGACATGGTCTAGTGGTGGACTTGGCAGTGCTACATTAATGCTTTGACTCAATGATCTTAAAGGTTTTTTCCAATCTAAACAATTCTATGATTCTATGGTTTTAAGCTCAGATATGGGACCTACACACATTGCCTGTTTGTTTCCAATTAGATTCTATAAGTGAATAGATTCTATTTCAGTATGTAAATAGATAAAGAATTTTATCAATAAATATATTCTGCTATGTCATTACTGCTTGACAGGATTCCTCTGCTACCAGTCACATTTGGAAATTTACATGAGTAAATAGGAAAAATTAACAATTTTGGGTATGAGTGGTCCAAACTTTTGGTCTAGACTGACCATTATTGCAGCTTCTTCAGTTCAACTCCACTCAAAAGTTAAGCAGCCACTGCTTAGATATTAAGTATAATTTTCTCAAACAATAAATCCACCAGTCTTCCATGGGACAGAATGATGATACAATCTAAAGGAAAATAAGATGGTTCGGTATGACTGCAAGATTTTTCAAGTTTGAGACAGCTCGACTACAACAAAAAGGTGAAATCATAACTAAGTTGTTTTTACATTTCCAAATATATATTAACAACACCTATCTCAAAGCATCAGATATTCTGGAAAGTTTGCATAATTAACCTGCTTTAGAGGTACTAAAATGAATTTTTTCTGTTCCATTTTCTTTTGTACTCTCTCTTCAGCATACAAAACCTCAGCTACATAACCATGGATATTCTTATCGAGTCTGAAATGATTTAGTAATTCTTACACACATGCATGCACAAGAGCACTAGAGAGAGCTTCAGGAAAAAAGCACATGCCATCAAGGTTGCCTGAAGGTATTCAGATTTTAGGAAAACCTGATAAGGAAAAGTCTTCATACCATAAGGGGTTTTGAAAAACAGTAAGAGGAGGGACGGTATTTTTATGTTTCAAGCATGAATAATCAGAAGAAAAGGCCATGCTTTACAGAATGCAGCAGATACTTTCATGGTGATCAATTTGAAAAACAGACAGCACCTTCAGACTTTATTAAATAAAGTTTATTTGCTCATTTTTGATTGTTATAACTAAAACATTTACACATAAATCAATGAACTAAACTATTTCACATAAAACTGTCAAGCTAATTATTGCTTGCCAGCAAAAAATCAAGTTTAAATTATCAAAGGAATTCTATGTACTCACATATCTTGAATAACACCACTAAAAACCTCTGTTTTGCAGTCATTACATGGAGAGAACTTTCAAGCACTTCAAGGACCACCACTGGCATTCAGTGCACAATGACAGAAAATTTGTCAAAGTAAATCAGGTATTGGACTAGGAGAGAATTTAGAATTCTCTTTAAAAAGCAACTTAAGTAGGCAAGAATTCAGTTTAGTTGAGATCAAGGATCTCATACAGGCGATGAAGAAAGAAAAGATGAGAAGTACACAATGACTATAAAAGCAGCTCTCTGAGCTCTCTGCTAAGATGGAAAAAAGCCCAACTATTTTAGAGGAGGCAAACAGAAATTCAAGTCCTGCAGTGTAAAATTCTAAGGTGTGCTTGGATTTTTTCTTTAGAGATTGCTATTTCAATATTTTGGGAAGAAAGGAACTGGTTATTAGAAATCAAGAATGAGAGAGTGCTTGAAGTGAAGGTTACACATAACATTAAGGAAAAGTGATGGGAAGGACAGTACTTATTTTGGGACTCGGTGTTTAGTTCATAAACAATGATTCCTGTGACTGAATTGGGTGACTGAGACATAGATGGGACAATATCAGTCCAATCTGTGTCAGTCCAATCTATGTCAGTCCAGTCAAGTGGGCATTGGAAGAATGCTACAGCCAACAAAACCACCTCTCTTCTCTGGACAGAAAATGAGATAAACTCATACTGCTGTATACTTGTGAGCTTCTTGTGGCCTCTAGCTTTTCAGTCTTTGCCATATGCTGAGAACCGTTGTAGCCTTGTTCACACTATGAATCTGACCAAAAGCCAAAGTCAGAACAGCATTGGTAAAGAATTTTTTTAATCTACAAAAGAGCTCAGGTGAAACAAAGACATTTTTATTTGTACTGTATAAAAACTATAGTGCAATTAATCAATTGTCAAACAGAAAAGGATAACAGTTACCAATTTTGCAATCAACTTCACTGAAGTAAGAGACTTAAGAATGGAATCAATCATTTTACAGTCATCTCAATGTTCTCGATGAGCATCTCAGACTATTAACTTCAAGTGTCATTAAGGGAGAATTGCAACTTACTCATAGCTATAAAATAAACAGTATAAAATATCTGAAGTTTCTGAGAATTACTAAGCTACTATACCATTCCTTGGTATTATGAAACAATAATATTATTAAACAATAATTAGACAAAAAAAGAAAAGGCTATTCAGAAGATTTCAGTTACAAGGTGCAAATATTTCTAGCATTAAATTAAAAAAAATAGTAAAAGTAAGGGTTAGAGTAAAAAAGGGCCAGCATTGTGGGGAGTTATAACTGAGACCATAGAAAGACTGTACACTAACTTTTAGATAAAATGAATGTATAATAGAAGGAGTTTTGGAATTTGAACACAAAGTTGTGGTTTTTCTGCATAGATCTTCACACATTATAAGCTTTGCCTTAATGAGACTTTTTCCTCTCAATAAACAACAATATTTTGTGTAAGAACAATTCTGGAAGCAAAAGGTTTACTTGGCTGAACGTATTCCTTTGGCTATATGATGTGCAAGCAGTGCATGCTCCTGCAAATTCCCCCATCGCTATTTTAACTGCATTCGCACTGACTCGTGACTTTCTGCATGAGCTTGCCATATGTGCACTTTGTATTGGGTTTGCGTGGCAAGGTTTTGGTAGCAGGGGGGTTACAGGGGTGGCTTCTGTGAGAAGCTGCTGGAAGCTTCCCCCATGTCTGATAGAGCCAATGATGTCAGCTGGCTCCAAGATGGACCCACTGCTGGCCAAGGCCGAGCCCATCAGTGATGGCGGTCACGCTGCTGGTGTAACAGAGTTAAGACGGGGAAAAAAACCCCTCTGCTCAAATTGTAGCTGGAGAGAGGAGCGAGAACATGTGAGAGCAACAGCCCTGCAGCCCCCAGGCCAGAGCAGCAGGAGGGGCAGGAGGGGCTCCAGGCGCCGGAGCAGAGGTTCCCCGGCAGCCCCTGGGGAAGCCCATGGTGAGGCCGGCTGTGCCCCTGCGGCCATGGAGCTCCACGGGGGAGCAGATCTCCACCTGCAGCCCGGGGAGGGCCCCACGCTGGAGCAGGGGGATGCCCGAAGGAGGCTGCGACCCATGGGAAGCCCACGCTGGAGCAGGCTCCTGGCAGGGCCTGTGGCCCCGTGGAGAGAGGAGCCCAGGCTGGAGCAGGGTTGCTGGCAGGACTTGTGACCCTGTGGGGGACCCAGGCTGGAGCAGTTTGTGAAGCCTGTGGGAAGGACTCATGCTGGAGAAGTTCATGGAGAACTGTCTCCTGTGGGAGGGACCACATGCCTAAGCAGGGGAAGAGCATGAGGAGTCCTCCCCCTGCGGAGCAAGGAGCGGCAGAGACAAGGTGTGATGAATTGACTGTAACCCCCATTCCCCGTTCCCCTGTGCTGCTGGAGGGGAGGAGCTAGAGAATTTGGGAGTAAAGTTAAGCCCTGGAAGGTGTTTTAAGATTTGGGTTTATTTCTCATTATCTTACTCTGATTTGATTGGTAATAAATTTCCCCAAGTCTAGTCTGTTTTGAGGAGGGGAGTGATAGAGCAGCTTTGGTGGGCACCTGGTGTCCAGCCAGGGCCAACCCACCACACACTTTCTGCATAATTTCTGCATTACGTACTGCCTCACTTATAAAGAAAAGTTTCTAGCTATGAAGTAGTAAAGACAATGTATACAACCCCATAAAAATCCCTGAAAGTGTTCAAGGATACTTTTGCTTAAAAAAATCATCACTTTTTTTTCCCCTCTGGCGACAACTCTTGATCTGCGTATGTGACCTACCTGAGCAAATACTGTCCCTACCAAATATATATGTATCAATAATGTTGGAGCACAGTCTTCAATTTACTTTCTTCTATGGGAATTGATTACACTTTTTAATTGTATTTTTCACTAGTTTCTCAAAGTCAGGCTGAAACATTTATATAATTATTCTGAGGTGGAAAAAGCAAACTAGAGAGGTTTTTGCATTCCAAGATGACAGGACGTATCTTTACACAGCATCTCACTTAGAGAAAAAAAGGGGTACAAAAGCTATCACTTTTAATTTCCTTAAATGAAATTAAATGCAAGGAAGTGAAATAACAATGTATTTACAACTGATTCATTTACCAAAAATAGTATATAAAGTCCAGTGAAACTGAAAAATTGTTCATATCGAATGACTAATAGCTAAAATAACATAATCTTATAACAGAAACAGTACCTTCAATCAACAGCTCTTGTCCATGACTGCCCAACAATGTTCGGGATAGGAAAGGGGCAAAATCAACAAAGATTTCTCGCAGGAGAGGGGCCACCTTTTCTAAGGCTCTTTCAAGCTTTGCAGTGATACTGTGGAAAAATAAAGACCAGGATTGGAAGAACACTTAACAATAGAAATTAAATGATGTCAAATCTTACCTATTTTTAAAAGTTGCTGTAAGCTTCTTTAGAGAAGAGCTTAATCGTAATTTGATTAAACTTTACAGTGTTTAAATGGCTTTAAGTAAATGCAAATGTCATGCCAGAGTCAGCAGTGTGGCAGCCTCATAAATTCTACAGCATTTGCAGAGTAGTCCAGAGCAGGTAACATTTCTATTCTCATTTTCAAACATGATAAGAAGAATGTCAAATACTCAAGTGTAATTCTATTTCACCTTTCTCAGCTTATAGGCATGTAATCATTTTGTACACATTTGAAAGCTTGAAAAAAGAAGTTTTTATTCACCCAAAGCAATCACAAGTAACTTGCTTTTTTATTCAAGCTTTCAAATAACAACATCTAGCATTGCAATGCTGGATAAGGGAGTGTATGAGGAAGCATCATAGCACAGGTATCAAGAAAATCAATACTCTCTCTTCAGCTTTGAAGGAACATGATCCCAGGTAAATCACTTTGCCTTTGCATTTATACTTCTCTGTCTGGTGAGAATATACACTCTTTGATGCATGGATTGTACCACTTAAGAGTCCTTCTTCCTTTTTAAAACTTGACAGGGCATAACACTTGTGCCCTCTGAAACTCTTATATCAAGATTAAAAACCCGCTGTGTTATCTAAAAGAAGTGAAGTGTTACTTAGAAATGAGATTACACACATATTTCAGTCTATGAAGAATTTTTGCTATTCTTTTTCAGACTGCTGGTGGCTGAAGGGGTCTTCTTTGTGCTTGAATCACAGCACCAAAATATTACTGGCATTTAAAAGTGCAATTATAGGAAGAAGTTACATTTATTGACAGAATCTAAGAGAATGAACACTGACATTTAAATTTTATACTGTATCTATTATCTATAAACACTAAACAAATGTGGACTTTTTAATTCAGATGACATGAAAATGCCTACATTTAAAAAGAAAGCTGACATTATAAACACATTGGAAGTTTTCCTTCATTAGCTTAAAATTATTTTACTCAATTCCTATGGCTTGTTTTCTTTCCATGTGCTGCTTTCCCATTTCAAATTCAGATACTGATTTTCTAATATTCTAAAGGATGGATTCATATCACCAGCCTTTGTTTAAGATGATTAGTTGAAGTAAATTTCACTATGCTAAACACTCTACAGACTATACTTGAAATGCAGGTGACTAGCTTAGAGTTTTTAATTTGCAACATGAACCTATCACAAGCTTTTGGTGCTAGAGATAAAAAGCCTACTAGATTAATCCAGACTTCTCTAAACCTTGTTTTAAAATATGCTTTCACTGTGAATTGTTTTAAAAGGCCTCATTTTAGAGTTCATTTAGCTCTATAAAAACATGGAATTGAAAAAATTAAAAGTTCAAAATTTTTCAAATTCAGATCAATTTTTATTTAAGAATCAAGTAATATGGGAGGTATGGATGTGCTATTAATCAATACCTTGGATGAGCTATTAATAAACACCTTGTTATCAAATGGATAGCTGATGGATCTTGTATATTATGGATCTATTCATGGCAATTGGGAATAGTATTCTGTGAAGATATGAGATCAAAGTTTAGCCCTGTATATCAAAGGACAGAACTTAATATCTAAATAGAGAAAAAAGAAAAAAAAGATGCTTCTTCATATAAATCTCTAGTGCATTTACATGTTGAAAACTGACTGGAGTTCTTGTCCCTCAGTTTCAAAAAGAACAAACAAAATTAAGGAAAAAAAACATACACAGAGATCCCAAAAATATTTCAGTGAAGCAGGTGGCCAATCTACCGCCTTTCCACACACACACACACAGAGGAGCATAAGAGAAGAGAGATCAATCTGATTCTACAGCTGTTTCCAACATCTATTATACCTTATAATGCATCCAGCAATCATTAGGGAACTCCCTGTGGAGATTAATGTAACTAGTTTTCATGGCTGAACTAAGAGATTTTCATTTTTTTTGGTAAAGAATGAATTTTTTTTTTCCTCTCCATTTCTGGATATTCAAGGCAAATAAACTCTTAGTATCTTCCAAATTCAAGTTTATTTGTTTTGCACATTAAAGGAAATACATATCAGAAAATAAATTATTTATATTATATAGAAATATATATAATTTTTATATATATATAAAGGTGATAAACTGGGACAGGAAAGATTGAAAGAACACAGTAGCAACATCAGATTAAAAAGAAATACTCTTGAAACTGTGAACAAAAAGACCAAGTAGTCCTCTGCACAGTTCTTACTACCTATTGCTTGAACCAGCCCCAAGAAAGTGCAAAGAGAAGTGGGGGCACACACTGTCCCAGTCCCAAGGATGCTACCTTCCCAACCTCATTCCAGGCCAAACCTCTACTTCCAAATCAAGACTGTTAAATGTCTAAAAGCCCAGGATCATTCTCCTCCTTGCTTTCCTCTGCTCAGTCTGCAGCCATGAGCAGCTCTTTTCTCATGCAGCTGCTATAAGGGAAGGCTTAGATAAGCTAGCTTTCACTTCACGCTCTCTGACCCCCCAAACAACTCTGATTTTTAATCTTACAAAAGCTGAAGCACAATGAACTCCAAGTCAGAAAAGCAAAAATTACACATTATCAAAATAAAGTTTTAGTTGTTTCTTGGGGGAGTGTGTGGGGAGGGGCAGAAAAGGGAAAAAAGTCCAAAAGACATTTCTTGGGTTGATTAGATTTACATTTCTGTTACTGTGCTCCACGTAAATTATTTCAATCCCTAACGTGAGTTACTACTCAGAATACAGCTACTTCTGAGATAAAAATCTGAGTTTAAAATTTGAATTGTAGATTTTGAAGCTGAAGTTTTTCTTTGACTCCAGGAGAAAAACTTCCAAAATGTTTGCGAAAAAACAAGAACACTGCATTGGTTAAAGTAACTGAAAAATAAACAGACTAGCGATCCAGTTTAATTTTAACATAGTTTAGTATCTGAATTTTAAAAAACATTTTACCCTCAGCAAAGCACTGCCCGAAGATATGAAGAAGACGGGAAGCAAACGGAAGTTTTGCGTCACAATTTTATTAACCTACCTCGTAACACTGTCAAGCAATGAATAACGCCACGCAAACGGTCATTGTCTCCTAATCATTTGCACCTTTTTGGGGTGGAGCCAACAGCCCTCACGCTTTCAGCCTGGGCCCGCAGCCGTTGCTGTGATTCCACCTGCACCACTCACCTGACACTTCAGATAGCGCCAGCAAAAAACGGCGTGTTTTGCATTGTGTGTTAAATCACTGAAGCACCAATGCCTTTTTTCACAGGTTGCCTAGGGCCCTTGATTTAAGTTTATTTCCTTTCTAGTTCCTTAGGGAATGAAATTGTCTTGTTCATGATCTTATAAGCTCATGAACAGCTAGCTTGGTTGCTGCCTCCACTCCAATCTTCTTAAAGCCACACCTCGAAGAGGCTGGCCAACTAAGCGACACTTGGCAGCGCCTTACTATACCGTGTGTCAGGTTCTTACCGCAGACAGGTGTGCACCTTGAAAAGGTCAAAAATTCATCTCTGAAGTGTGCTGCGGCACAACTGAGTAACTACAAAATAATAACTATTACACAAAGATATTTAATAGGAATTTCAGAGAGCATTTTCCTGGCTGCCAGTCAGCGCACGAGGGCTATTAGCCATCCCATGGCATGTGTCTCACACCACCAACTCAGATCTGGTGCACCATTTAGCTGCATGAATACGTGCCTGGTTTCACCCTCCCCAGTTTAAATAGGGGTTTGTTTTCTAAGAAGAGGTTGTGTGTCTCTTTCCACTTGCTAGGGCTCCATGGCCAAGTTGTACGCTTGCGTTCCGTTATGGAGCAATGTAAAAAGCCGGTCAACTAAAAAATTACTTTTAATGAAGTTTTAGTGTCTGGCATATTTCTTAGAAGTTAGACTTTTCAGTGAAGTGTTATTTTAGTATACATATTTTCAGTACCAAAAAAGTATATGAATACATCTTATACTACATTAATAATGCCAGTAATGCATATTGTATTTGTATGTATGAAGTTGTTGTGGGAGGAGAAAATAGAATTAATATTAATAATAAAAGATAGAACCTGTATACCTCATATTTTCAGCTGAATCCTCTGGCATTGGAGCAACAGTTTGGACAGCTGGAAGATTTTTGCTGGTAGCACCATTTACAAAGCTGGATGACGAAGAGGAAGAAGAAGATCCTGAGTCTACTGCACCTGTCCCCCAAAAAATACAGGTCTTAATTCAGTCTGAAGAAACGTAACTTTTAGAGACTTTTAATACTCTCCTTGTCTTATTCATCTACTTTTAAGTAAGGAAATAATGTTATTTATTCTAAAACAGTTGAAACCATTCCATACAATTATCAATTAAATTAATAGCTTATTTTGCTAGTATAACAATAATAAGCTTAAAAAGCTATTGAAAATCAGGCAAAATAAATCCTTACCTCATTTTCATTATTCCCAAATTATATTCCAAAGATGAAAACATTTTTACATCATCCTGTAAAGCAAGATCTTTCTAAAATAAAGGTATATTTAAGATGAGCTTGAGTGGAGAATAGAAGTTTAACTAGTTTTTAAATATATATATATATATATGCACATACTTCTTGGCTGCCCAGTTGCAACTAGAGGCAGAAAATAAAATACAAATTAAAAAATGACAGAGAAGATAGAAAATGTGTATTCCTTCAGTAAGTAGTGGAGGAAACCAGTGTCTGAGGAGTATTAAGACTCTAATTTTAATTTTTCTGCTTCCTTCCCTGAGTCAAGGGGAATTTTAAGATCTTAAAAGTAGGGAGGGCAGTGGGGGTATCATTTCAATAGGTTGTGAACAGTTGCCCAGAAGAAAGACGCAGACAGAGCATACGTTTATACTTTATGTGGTCTGGGTCAGAGCTAAGGGCTAAAATTAGACTCTAAATGCCGATCTATCATGTTTGCTGAAACGCCACTGTGAGTTCAGCCGCTCTGAAGCAAACCAGCAAAGGCCAGAGTGGCCGGGAACAGTGGCGAGAGCCCCGTGACAAATGCTGTCCCTGTTCTGCCGCGCAGTCCTCGTGCCACACGCCACCGCAAGAGAGGGAGCAGCGAACCGCCCTGCAGCCGCAGCGCAAAGCCTGAGGGACCGCGACGCTACCAGGGACGAGGGCGACGTGCAACAAGATCCATCCAAGTGAGCAACGAGGGGTGGAGAGCGCCAGTTTAGATACCAACGGCATTATTCGGCCAATTTTTTTAAATGGTAACTGGTAACTCCCTGTTGCTGGTCAGTTTTAGCAGTTGATGTGTCACTGTCCTTTGCGTTACACAGGTATGTATTATTTCTCAGTTTCCTGCAAAGCTCTACAAAGCATTTATGGTGTCTTGAGTGCTTAAGCAGCCAGTTGACAGTGAAGTAGAAGTCAAATGCTGGTAATGGTGAAAAATTCTCTGGCGGCAGGGATGAATTTTTTTTTTTAATTTGCCTTCAAATAATATTTACTGATAAAAAAATTAAGGGAAAAATAATAATTTTGACTGGCTCATTTAAAAAAAATTACACTTAAAACAGTATCAAAATGCAGCAGGATTTGCTGGGCTTGCTGACACTAGAGTAGCTGGTGAGGTTCAGGTTTTAGACTAGGAGCTGATTTAGCCTACTGCTTTAATAATGTGAGTGGGAGGTGTGGTATGACTTACATCATGGGTTCTCACTTGGATTATATACCAATTGTGAATGTACTCAAACACACTGAGAAGGAAACACAAAGATATAAGGTAGCCAAATCTCCCAACCCAGGATTCATAGCAACTTAGCTAGGAATAGGAGAGCTGATAAAAGCTTGCATACAAAGATAGGGCTTCATATAGATGCGTATTTGTCTATGTGTGTGTGCACACGCGCATATTTATATGACATGTTATTTACATATTTACATATTTATATTCATATATACATAGGTAACATATTTTGATTGCTTCTTCCCCTTTTCCTTCCACAGTCAAACTATTTTCATTATGGTTTTTGTCTAAAAAAGTAGTTGCTAAGTTATTAACCAGCTAGGCTCTCAGAAGAGAAGACCAAATAAATTTAGAACTACTGGATTAACGTAGAAGTGAAAATCAGGATACGAATTACAGAAATCGAGTCTAAAACCTATAAAACCAGATTCTTACATAAAGAGATGAAGGAAGGAAACCTATCTCCCAGAAGATACATTTAAAGCACTAAAAGGACTTCAGTAACATACATCTCATTACATCGTGACGGTGACATTGACTACGACAGTGATGGCAGATGGAATGTAAACACCGACTGCAATCCATGAATAACTGAAAAAAAACCTTTCTCACAAGTGAAGCACAGAATATATCTCAAAGAAAACACTGTATTTCTAGAGTATTTTCTACTGTAAAAACAACTGTAAATAGAAGGTTTGGGGGGACATCTAGTGTTTCTAAAAAACTGTATACTGTTTCTTTTCTACCATAGTAAAAAAAAAAGAAGAGCTGTTTAATGAAATGTTATACACTACTTTAAGATCATTAATAACATAGATTATTAATTACTTTAATAACAGACACCACAAGTATATAAACCAGAAAGTATCTGGATATTTCACATGTATATCTCAAAAACTGACATACATGATCACTGTTTTAACTACGGTAGGAATAGCTTATTTAAAAATGGCAAAATGAGCATTTTAATCTACCATATATTTATATGTTTTCAATGTGATACTACTTTTTTTTACTGTCATTAATGTGTTTACCAATTCTGAAACATTGATACAAAATTCAAATCTTTAAAAAAGGTAGGAGGGGAAGGACTCTTCAAACTATTTCTTAAGAGAATTCATCAATAAAGCTCATTCAGATGAATTCAGGCATAAAAGGCTTTACCAAATAAGATCACTAAAGAAATTCAGTACATATACAGTTCTAATTAAGTCTGATATTTGCTGAAATTCCATTGAATCAATACTTTTCATTTAATCAAGCTAATCCATAGACTAGGAGACAAAAACAGTTGCATTAGGAAAAAAAGAAGCTATAAGATCTACCAAAAAAAAGCAGCCTTTAATCCACAGTGAATGTACCATGGTATCTGCAATACTGTCCTCTACTAAGAACAGTATTGGGGAAATGACTGATTTTTAAATGCAATTACTTACAAAGAAGAGATACTACATTCCAGCCAAAACAGTTCAGATCTTTAATCAGTGAGAAGACTGAAAAGCTTACACTATTCAGTATCATTTGGAAAACAAGGTTTCCAATGTAGGATATTTTTTGCATGACATAAGAGTACCTAAAAGGAAATTTGTTCAAGATTAACAGAAGTGGCTACACAAATGGAACTGTTCATAGAAGTGATAACATTATTCATAGCATTCATTCCTCCCATCTGCCTCAGGATAATTAGATTTAAAAATTTTTTTATTATCCTTAGAAAAATCAAAGTTCTATTACCAGGTATTAAAGGTAATCTGCAAAAGGAAAGAAAAAAAATGAGTTTGTCTTCATATTATTCCATGAAGCAGAAGGATGCCAAAAGCTTCCCCCTCCGTTTTCTGCAACCCCAGGGAGATTTTCATTTTCTCAACCCTTGACTGAAGTTGTGATATTCTTGAAGGGAGCTCTTCTCTCAAGTGCTTTTGCTTAGTTTAGAGAGAAAACAGACCATAGCCAGACATTTCAAAGGAGTTTAAGTAAACATCAGTTGCTTTTAGTAAGGATTCATTTCTGAATGGAAACCACAGTCTCCATGGTCAACAGGCTCCTTCATGATTGACAATCCCATTATTACTATTATAAATAATAAAAAAAAGTCTTCTCCTCCTCCTATAGGACACAGTAAACAACTGCTGATAAGACATGACTACAGTTAAGTTAAGTTAGGTAGGTTCTTACTAAAAAACCTTGCAAAAATCATAGCATAATTTTCATTGACAAATCGTAATTGCCCAGATTATTAACTCTCCACAATCTGCATTATATTTATTAAGTAACTGGTTGTCTGTCTTTGACAAGTAAGGCGGGATTAATTGGTATATATCTTATAAACAAACATCCTCTACTGCAAAGCACTGGAGAAGTTAGCTCATTTCAATTCTAAACTACACTTACAAAATAGTATTAAGGCTATTTATTCACTTACTTAAGGCTGTGCAACTCCAACGTGCACTATCAACAAATATAAACATACACCAAGAGAAAACACTGGCTCTAATAAAGGCCAAGATTTAATCTTTCCAGGTTTTTATTACAGAAGCACAAAAACAGTAACAAAAAAGATGATTAAAAACCAAAACAACACTAAAAGTAACAAAACAAAAAAACAAACAAGAAAAAAATGAGGGACACAAAAATATTTAAAGACAATACCTGTTGTATTAATCATACTTTTTGGTGTAGCTCCTGTTGCAGCAAATATATTAGGTGTACTACCCGGTGGCAGTCCACTCCCAGCTGTGGCAGCTCCAACTGTGGTAACAGCCAGACTACCTGGAGGGGGTTTCTTTACCGGTACAACAACACTCCTGTGGGAAAAGAAATGGCAGATGACTAAAACTGCACAACAGAGTCAGCAAGAGTTTTCGTTTTTGATGGGATTGTGCTATAATACCATTGCTGAGGAACACATAATAATGTTGATTTTCTTAACCTTTCTAAAACAGGGTAAGACTACGTTAACAGACCCCTAAACTATACCCCGAGCCTTTGTCTGCAGCTTCATGTGATTAATTTGTCTTTCAGTGCCCATAAAATGGAATGACCCCACCACTTCCCTGATGTGTTGTGAACACCACTATCACCTGTATTCTAGATTTGCTAAGAAAATGTTACAAGAAAACGTGTTGGAAATGATGCCAGCAGACTAGCATACTAGCAGCCTATATGCATGCAGTCTTAATGAGTATGTTAATTTGTTGATCTTACTGAAGTTTCTAAGACGACAATTTTTTTGCCAGTCATCTGAACATTTCAATACAGTAGTTGATTCTTCAGTACCAGGCACATACTGGTCTTGCAAATATAGTTGACTAACAAAAATAATTTAGCACCTCAGTCTTCTGGAAAACTTTCATACTTATTTAAATCAAGAGCACACGATCTAAATTGAACACCTAAACTACTACAACACAGTAAATATTTGCTTTCACAATATTGATATCATGTCCATTTAAAAATAAGGTTTAAGAAGAAGTCTTCAGAATTTGAAGCTTTTAAGAAGAGGACTGAGCTTTCATACAAAAAATCTGACATATTAGATATATAGACAACATTGCATTCAGACAAACACTTTCTCAAGTAATCTTAAACCACTCTTTTTTTTCAAAACTCAAAATTAAAAGACTTGCTGTATGTGTTAAAAGGGAAGAAGAAGGAAAATATTACAGAGACATTTAATATCTTTTCAACTCTGGACAGCTGTCAGTGCAGACAACTGTATTTGTATTTTTCCATTTAATTTTTCCATTTATCTATAGAAAACTGCTCCTAAAAGTCTATTTCAACAAAAAACCTAAGTGAAAAACAAACCTGAAACAAATCGTATTTGTAAATGTTAAAAATATATATTTTCATCATCATATACATGTTTTCTGGTTAAGCAGATACACTTTTCTTTAAAATTAACCATTGTGATCAAATAAAATAGCAAGAAAATGCAACTATTTAGGGTAATAAAGCAACGCTTTGCTTTAGAAGTTCCCTTAGCAATTGTTTTGTTACACTTCTGTGTAAATATGATGGAACATCATGGATCAAAAGGTGCGGAACAATTTTTTACAGTAGCGTAGTTTGTTCATTTATGTCTACATCCTCAGTCTCCCTGGATTTTAAAGACTGGTGATGCAAATTGTATTGATAATATCATTGTGAGAATTATATACCAGTGTTATTTTTTGAAATCTCCTTTTATATGATGACAGTGTATAAAACAATTCATAAGCAATTTTTTTACGACTTTTTTTAGAGGAGTAGCAGTGCCAGTTGAAGTGTCTGCATTCTGAACAACAGTTTTACCACCACCCTGAAGCATGTACTATTAGAAAGGTAATTCTAGGCATATTGATGGTTTTCTGTCTCCTTCCATTTACATTAGGAGAAGATGAGTTTGCACACTGAATAGCTATTGATTAAGATATGTGACCTTAAAATAATTGCTTTTTTCTGTACTTAATAATCTCTTATAATCATTTCTGATATGAATTGTTTACTTAGCAGCAGCTACAGGCAAATAAAGCTAGATCTACATGGGTTAGATTAATTTGCTCCATAACACCATAAAATTTTGAAAAATTAGCTCCTACCTGCACAGAAAGATCTCTAGCTCAATGAATACTTCGGTCAACACAGAAATTAGGACTTACCTACAGCTAAGATTGGTGTGAATGAAGAATGAATGGGAATATTTGGGTGCTGAGGCACAAGAAGGAAAGACACAGCAGGAAAAGATATTTTAGACTGGCCTATGCTAATGGAACATAGATTATCAGGTCATCAAGACCACAGGCATGTATGTAGCTTAACAAGATAACCAGACCTTGGAGAAAAAAATAGTGAACAGTGTTGACTCAAAGAGGTAGGAAAGGACAGAGAAAATGTTGGCAGCTCCATAGGGGTGAAGAAAGGCATATCCAAAACCTGAACATAGTTGCCAACCTATGAAGGACCCAGGAGATGTGAGGAAGACTTGAGAGCTGGCATCCCACGCTCTCCATGTCATTGCAGCAGATCCTGGACCTAGCATCTGGACACAAGCACGTGGGGTGCCTGGCTGCTGGATAGGCTACTTAGACACACACCCATTCTAGTGTTTGCAAACATGAGACAGAGTGTGAGTGAGATCTGTTTGGTTTTGGGTTTTATTTTAAGTAAAATAATTTTCCCCTCTGATAAGGTCTGGTATGGGTATCTGCTAAATTGCTGCAAAAGTATCCTACTTTCCTGTTAGTTTCCAAAGAAGATGAAGCTTCAAGGTCTTCAAGGTCAAGATTCAAGGTCTTCCTCCTTATCTTCAGACAGTTCAAGTGGTCTTTCAGATTATCCAAAAGGTCATCTAACTTTCCACGGCAAAGACCACGTATGTCACCTTTACTCCTCAGCTGTAATAGAATCGTAGAACACTCTGGGTTGGAAGGAACCTTTAAAGGTCATTTAGTCCAATGCCCAAATGTACTGGCCTCCTATAAAGGAAAGACTCTTTCCTTAAAAATGTAGTTTAAGACTGAAAATCAGCTCCCATAGCAAGAAAGGACAATCCTGCCCGGATCCCACAGATGCTAATGCTCTACATATGGCTGACATTCTTTCGTAAGTCTGAATCAGGACATTAAGACAGGGCAGGTGTTATTAAATTACAAATTATCAAGAAACATCAAGAGAAACCTCTCTACCATAAGAACAGGCAAAATCAGTAAGACATTACCATGCCAGACTGAAAGAAAATGCAGCTTTCTGACGCGTCATACATGGTGACCTTGTCAAAATGTCTCATTCCTACTGATAAAACAAAATACAGTGAGTGAATACAAAATGACATCCAGTTGAAGGAGACTGAAAAACTCTATGAACAACACACCAGACTGGTCAAAAATGTGCTAAACAATCAGAGGAACAGCAGAACAAGAAAGGTGAAAGAGTATTACTGCTTTCAAGTGAGAAAAACCTTCTTTTAACCAATCAAACCACTCCAACAGCACATTCAGCTGTTTCTTTCATGGAGGAGGAGAAATCTATAGACTAGAAGAAAAGGTTATATACACTCCCGTCATGGCATTTTAGGCTTTATTTTCTACAACTTATTTCAGATTTCCAAAATGTTCCAAAGTGGTCCACATTTTTATGAATCACATCATCATGTTCCTAAATGATCCTCAATGATTTAGTCAACAAAAGCTTAGTAGCAATTGGCTGTAGCGGCTGATTTCATTTTTCTGTTCTCAGGTAGTTTACAATTCTAAAAAGAATGTGACTACTAATCACTATTTTATCACTCAATGACTGTCCTATTCAAATAGTAAATCTAAGCCTGAAGTCATCGGAATTCGCATCATGTTTAAGATGAATGTTGTTGGTTCAACTTGCACGCTACTTGTGCATTGCTGCTTCATTAAATAACGTCAGCAAATGGCTATAGGATCCAGCTGGGTTTTAGTAATTTGCATGACATAACTAGATAGAAAATAATACCATCAACGTGTTGAACTGCAAAAAGAGAAAATGGAAATTAAAAAAAAAAACCTTCTCAAACTAACTTCCCCTAAGAATTTAGCTACCCAGTGCTGGTGATAGACAAATCAGGTTATGCAGCACTATATTTTCTCTCTCTTTCTCTGTGATCCACATTCTGCGCCTCTTCTCCATTTGAAAATCCAAAGGCCTTCCAACCTAATCATGCTGGTCAATCAAGAGGTCAGAGATAAGCCTCAAATACTGGATGTCTTGTGCTACCTATCTGAGCAGCAGCAATTAAATTAGAATCACTTTACACTCTTCTGGGATATGTGAAACCTCTTAAGGCTGAATTAATATTCTTGCTCCTCCCTTCCTCCCCCACAACACCAGAAAGCATGAGCATTTTCAAGAACTGCGCTTCAAAATTCAGTACCGAATTCAGGCAGATTTTTCACAGAAGTATTCTCTGTCAAACAGCAACTTCTGCCAGACATTTCAGAAGAAATCACAGTAGAAAATGGGAGATAATTTGTTTGCTATATTATGTTTTACCTTGTTCCTATAGTTTAATTTAATCTCTGTTAGTATTTCTTCTCTGAAAGTGATTGATATTCTCCATACCTATGTACATGTCCGGTCCTTTATGAAACATGAATATTGCTGGTTACTCACTGTTCTTCTGATTTCAGCCCTAGATTGTGATTTGAGTCTGGAACTAGTGATCATTAGTATGTACTAACATGTTTTGAATCCTACTTTAGACAACCTTCTGTTAGGCTGACTGCATCTAGGCTGACTGCATCAAGATAAGATTAATCTGCAATGAAGGAGGAAACTTAAGAGTCAACAGTCATGGGGAAGAAAAACTGAATAAAAAAATGTAAGGTATACTGAAGAGATATGGAAGACTCACAGAAGTATATCATCTTTGAGACTTATGAAACAAAACTTTAGTGCTGATTGTCCAGTTATTATGGATTCTTTCAATCACGTGACACCATTCACCATAACATAACCATTTACCAAAACATCCAAATCTTAAAGTTCATAAAATGATCCTCATCTACTAAGCACAAATTGCTTGTTTCTAAACAGAAGAAAGGGAATCATCTCAGGTGTGATTTAAGGACAAGGACATGAAGATCATTGATCTTTGCTCTCAGATAAAGCAAGAGAGTGAGTATTTACCCCCAATGAAATTCCCAGTCACTAGTATCTCCTTTGCAATCAGGATAAATTAGCTGAAGTATCTAAAATTATCTAAAATTTTGACATGAAACAAGGAAAAACTGTAAGATATTAAAAAGATAACCACCAAGAAAGATGAATGGTCTTGGCTGAAGAGAGAAATTTGAGATACTGGAAATCTAATGAGTTTAAAGAATGTGAATAGAATAGAAGTGAAAATGTAATGTATTAAATGCCAGAAACATAATTGAATAAAGAAAAAAACATAAAGAAACATGCACGAGCATGAGGTATAGCCTGGGGATGGGTGAGGAACCTAATCCTGCATCTGTGATGCAAAAAAATACAAAAAAGCAGAAGCTAAAAAGCCACAGTCCTCTAAAGTCAAAACAGCTTTAATAGTGATTTTACAGTGGCCTATTGGGGTAAAAAAGTAAGACAAAAATCCGGCATAATTTTCAGCTGTATATCCAGTGAATCATATTAAAGAGTAGAGAGATGTTGGTTTCTCCTGATAAAACATACATAAAGCTTCAGCTGAGAGATAGCTACAGTGCCATGCATATGAGTATGAAAAGACAGATATCACACAAGAGGAATATGATTACAGCTAGATGAAAAAAATTGAGGGTTAATATACCCAATTTTGGTTGACTTCAACGTATTAATAAATTTGGGATGCATTGACCTAAATGAACAGCTGAGATGGAGGTGCACTTCCACCTCGTCCCCCCTTTTATTTAGTAAACGAGTGGTTAAGACGCTCTCTAGGAATACAGACAATGCAACTTCAGGTCCCTTCTCTTTCTAACAGGATCTGATCTGATCTGCCTTAGAAAAGAGATTCTAGAGAGAGGAGCTCTCAGTTCTTTCCTTTGGACCACAATCTCCATCACACAAAGATCAGGAATATTATTGAGAGTGATCTGGCACCCAGATAAGTCACTTAATTCCCACATTACTGATTATTTTTTTCATTCACATTCATGTTCACAAACTACTGTGACACCCAAGGTAACGGGGAATGCAACGAATAAGTACAGACAGCACCTGTAACTGTCCCTACCTGATTTATGGGAAAGGTGCTCTGTTTTCTCCAGCTATTTTTCAGATGAACTTTAAAAAGTAATCTTTTCTGTTGGGAGAAAACTAAAACATATCTATTAATAACTAATTTTTATTAAGTTTTCAGGAAAATCAAATCTATTCCCACTCTGTCAATCAGTAAAATAAATAAAGAAAAAAAGTCTATTGTAGTAAAACATATAGATACTCTGAGTATTCCTTCTAAATATAGCCTACATTCATAAAACATAGAATTTTATCCAAACATACTTTTTGAAGACCTCCTTTCTCTGGCTTCTAACTGGAAGGACATGTATCAGCCCTGACTAGATTTCACAAGATGTCCACCTTTTCTAGCATATAAATAACTTTAAAACTGGCCCCAAGGAAAAAACCCAAACCGCAAACCAAGACTAAAATACTTCAAAAGTGTGTCCCTCAAAATATTTCAAAATATGCTTGTAAAGACTGCATTGAGCATTTAAACTATGCAAACCCATAGTATTGCAATTTATAGAGTGATAATGGATTAAAAGGGAATAAGGTATTTAACAGCAGCAAAAATAACTGATCTTCTCATTTCCGGGAACTCAAGATTTTCTGCTTATGCAAGCACACTTCCTATTGAAATAATTCTGCTAAGTTCAGAAAATATATGTAAATTACCTCACTTTGAAAAAATAATAAATGAGACACAAAACCAAGAGCACTCTCAACTTCAATAACAGCACCCCTCTAAAAACTCTCCACTAGAAAAAAGTAGAATGGAACAAATGTAAGCTTCAGAATGCAGTAGAATCTAGGTAGAATCACAAAAAACCTCACAAACACTAATGGTCTAGGCTGTGTCTAGTAGGACAAATGCAAATTGACAAAAAACCAGAAACAAGAGAACCCCAAAACCTAGTAAGGGGGACTGATTTTTGTCAGACAAAAGATGAGAAAGCAAAAAGGAACTATTGGTGAGTTATGCTCCATTAGTTGCAAATATAGGTGAAATAACCCTTTGTGTTTGCGTCTAAAAATGTCATCCTGGATGGTATTTTCAAGGAATTCTGTCTGACGTTAAAAGATATGTCATAACTTTGAGCATCCAGGCTCCAGTGTCCCCGAAATCTGTTTATATAGCTCATAATGTAATTAGAGCTACCTTAAGACAGATGAGGCAGAAGGCAGCGATATATTGAAAACTAATTGAAAAATGCAGTTGTCCAGAAGCACTTGTGGGGAAGAGGTCTCTGAAAAGCTGCTCAAAGCTTCAGAGTTTGAAGTGAAATTTTTGATGTTGTCACTCTCAATCTATTGAAGAGCTGACAGACAATCAAACCCGTCTGGCTGGCTGGCAGCTCATTTTGCTGGCAGGTGGCAAACAATTAGACACACCAATTTGTGCCTCCTGATGACATTAAAGCATGAAACTAAGTTGTATGCAGGGCCTAGTGATTTGTGTGAAAGCATTTCAAAAATAATACTCTTTGCCGTGGCAACTCATTTCAGACTGCCACCTCCCATTACGGCTTTGAGCGGTGAAGACGACAGACTTGAGTTACGTGCGGTGCGAGGCCGCTTCTGTTCAATCCGTCATCAGTGCCCCCCGAGACCTCAATCCCCTCCTTTCATCAATATCACCTCATCATTTACATTCGATAGTGCCTGAACTGCTGCATACATTAACTACACACAAGTCCTGTTTGATAAAACATGTTGGACACATTTTCTGCTTTTAGATTTCATTTATAACTGCACAAATTCTGTGGAAGAATACAGCGTAGCCTATTACACAATGACTCTTATGAACATATTAGCAACGTATAATTAAAAGAACATGCGGAGCAAAACACATCATATTAAATGATAAAACAGTTAAAATAAATAAATAGATAAAATAACTTCAGTTCTATTTACAGATGTTTGCTTTATATGGCATTTACCTGCATGTAAGATCAGTGATTACAGTTAAAGAGATACCTTTAAAACAACAAAGATACTGTTATTTTTCTACTAATTACTTATTGCCTCAACTCTTCTTTTACAAGGCACTCAACCATCCAAATACAAAAATACAAAAAAAAAGTCTATCCTCACAAGGACTAAGAATATTTTTTTATTAAAGTGAAAAATACATTTCTCTAACCTCGATTCGCTTATAAATATGGGATCACTGTGTGTATTTTATAAGAACTGAAACAAATAAAACCTGGCAAAACAATACACTCCATTGTCCATGGCTCTCCCTAGAGAAAATAAACATGACCAATAGCTACATTGCTCAGTGACGTACCAAAAGCTGCATAAACTCTAGCAATCTACAGAAATACGGTCCAAAGGCATAGTGTTAGCTTTTAAAAAATATGCAAAGTGTATTAATTGATTATTAGTTTCCATCAGTAAACACACTTATGTTTAGATAAGCAAGCGTGGAAAAATGATCACACTGTTATTTTTTTAATGATAATTAGGATACTATAGGCAACAGAAAATATTTATAAACCATCAAAAGCTAAAATCCATGTTGCTTTCTCAATTAATATTTTTATTAATTCTAGTATTATTTCAATATAGTATTCAAGGCTTTTCTCCCCGCCCCCCTCAGCCTTTGTTGCAGCTCCCATGAAAAGTTATACGTTCAGGATCTCAAACTGCTCCTCCTTTGTAATTTTAAAACAGAAAAGCAAGATGACCACTCATCTTTTGCCTCCAAAGATTGCCGTAGCGGTCAACTAAGTACTTTGAAAACGTGAGAAAAGTGCACAGAGAAGTGTTTGCCTGAACAGTGGTCATCACTCAAGTAACGCAGCCGTGAGGTGCAACCAGCCAATTGAGTTCCTGTGGGCTAAGAATATTAGTATTTTTAGTGAGATACCCACAGTTCAATAACACTCGTTTAGTTGTAGGTAAGAATCTGATGTTTCCTCATCTGCTGGGAGTTCCCTGAACCTGCTAGTTTTGGTTTTACTAAAAAGCATGACCTACCTCACTCACCAAAATCAGATAACAGGATGATCTATTGGGATATTTTGTTCACTTCAACAAAATTGATACAAATGGGTCTTTGTTTGCCTAAACGTGAACCATTACCACCTTTTTTTGCAGAAGAAGTAAACAATGGCTAGTATTGACATAGTACTACATGTGCTACCAAGCTACAAACTTGTACAGTGTACTAGCTGTACACTTTGTACAGTAAATCATGGAATCACAACTTGGTCAACAGGGCTTTACTATGGAATTCGTAATTCATAATTTCACATAATGAAATAGTGCTTCTTCACTTTTATTCTAAAATTCTTGTACTTTACTGTTTACATTATGCTGAAAACACTGATTGCATATTGTTTTTCTTAAGACTTTAATGAAGACATTTCTGATATTTGTACAGGTTTTCTGTTTGGTTTTTTTTTTTCATAAATCCCAACATAGTCATTTTCTTGTTTTATTTTTGATTTCTTCCAGAAAAGATGCATGATGAACTAACATATTTCTACAACTTTGCTTAAAGTTTTGAGATGTTACCACATCTTTGAGTTGCCTTGATTCCTCTTTTTTTAAAAAAAACTTTTAATAACATTTTAATGAAGAAACTGCAGGCACCTTGTCATACTGGAAAATGTAGTCACATCAACAGGCATAAGAGTTAGCTCTCTGCACATGTTAAGACTGAGTGCATAGTGGAACAGACTACCCTTCTTCTGGAAGAACGTTGTTGATTGCACATCTTATCACAACTTCTATGTACAGGGTAATTGAGAGGGACTGAATATTTAAAGAAAAGTATATTTATAAGAAGCTGGGAAGCTACAGCCTAAAACGAGAAACAAAGTACTCCTTGTGGAAATGTTCAGCAGTTTATTTTTAAACACTATTTTAAACACTAATTTAACACTTTTGAGTGTATTTTCTTTTTAAAGACCTAAAAGGAAACTGGTTTCCACCATGACCATGCAAACAATTTGCCATGGTCAAAGCATTTCAGTACCAGAAAACAGTGCAATGATGGATCCAATTAAGATTTAAGTCTTTGAAAGAATATTCAACTGAATTTCTGCACAGTCAGTCTGTTCTATATAAGCAGATATTACCCCTCCTCCTCACTAAAATGCTGTTTTAAAGGAAAAAAGATTTTATTACAAAAACATTTCGTTACAACAGGCTTGTTTCCCAAGTACCTCGTGGAGTTTTATTAACTGCTGACAGAGAAAAACAAGATGAATTACTTTTGCCTATACTATACAGTCCTTTTTGGTAACACAGAAAAGGAGAAGTAATGCAGATGTTTTTTAATATAGTCTAATACAAACCAACAGAAGAATAACCATGTTAAAAAAAAAATAATCCTTCAAACTTCTGAATTACATCATATAAAATAATGAATCCAGCCATATACCTGTCAAATGAGTGGAACTGCATGGGAAGAATAGCTTGAGCTTCTCTCTTCAGTGCAGGATCTGGGTAAGGGATTGGATCCGGACCACATTCTGCAATTTCAACAGGGGCTGCCACAAGGCTTTTCAGTATTTCCTTGACATTGATGCCTTTACTTTGGCTGATGCTGGATATTGATGATGCGGGTTTCAAGATTTCACTGGGGCTTTCCGTTAAGCTCTCCTGAGATTTCTTCACTTCTGAAGACAAAGTAGACAACAGCTCGCTCATGGCATCAGGGCCTGTGCTGGTCTCCAAGTCTGTCCCATTCAAAATATTGGGCATCTGTTCGTCTCCAATTCCAGAATCTGTATGAGGAATAGAGCTTTCCAGCTGAATATCTTCAACTGGTGTCGGTGTTTCTTTATCTTTGATATTTTCTGGAAATACAGTTGGTGTCTCTGCAGTGAAATAGAGATAATGAACAATACTTATAGCTTAGTTTAGTTTGATTTTTTTCTCTTAAATATATGATCATGAGGTTTTACAAGACAGAAGTGAAAGTGTTAGAAAGCCCACAAATCTTAGTAGTTTACACCTTAAAAACTCATTCTACATACAAAACGTTTTGATTTCAACAGCTGTTTGGCATATATAAAGGCTTGGAAGAAGGAGCCCAAAGTTGCATTATGCAAGCTCAGTGACATTTAGAAATTACAGCCCACTACTCACACAGTAAACAAATAGCAAAATATTGCCAGCAAAAACAACATTAAAAATTATAACATATCGACTGCATATTGGTATGATCTGTGAGACTACTGGAAGAGAAAAATGCAATCACTCATGCTTTAGGTTTACTGTAAAATTTAGTCTTTTTATCACTGTCAGTAAATATTAAGCTTGCATTCAAAAGAAAATTGCTAGACCTTTTGTTCGCTTTGTCTTTTGTTTAAAATGAGTATTACATTTTTACACAGGCATCATTACAATGAATACAAATTTATTTATACATGACTGAAAAAAAAAAAGCTATTGTTCATTCTTTAGATAACTCCTCCTTCCCCACAAAAGGTGAAATTCTGTAATTCTTTCTGGCAAATGTTAAGAACAAAATAAACACAGCTTTATAGAGATGGGAAAGTGAAATCTGTTGAGTTTGGAACATTTCCAGATTGAAACGGACTCTACAACATCTTGTAACCGAGAAAAGTGTACCTCTATTAATTACTTCAGTGAAACAGACACAACTTCATTAAGTAAGAGTAATTTGCTATGCTTAGTGGAAAGTTAACTAGACTTGTGAATAAATTCCATATTCATCTTTTTGGTTATATGTTTGAAAGCAACAGATTGTGGCTATTTTCAACTACAAAAAGCTTGCACTCAAACTGATTTTTTAATTTATTTTCAAACTACCTTATTTTATTGGATAACCTGTCTTGATTATAAATGTAGCTGTCCTGTGTATGAATTAGGAATACTTTCGGTTGGTTTTTTTTTAAAGGAAAATATTTTACAGCATACTTAGATGAAGCTCTGCCCTTCTGAATATTCCAAATATAAAGTCATTCAGCAATATAACTTTCATAGCAATCACTTATCTTATTACCAATTGTTTGATACAGCAATATCTATGTATTTACCACAGGGGTACAAGTGCATGTGTATGCATGTGCACATAAAAAATTCTACATGAAATTATTTATGTTTGAAATAGTGGTAGGTGTAAAGTTCTTCATATGTACAATATTAACAAACGGATACAGGTAGAACTATACGTAGGCTTTTAAAAATACAAAACAGAATAACCCATTATAAGGAGTATTGTTTTCTTCTTTTAACAGCCGTAAATGCTGAAGCCACTTCCTTCTTTCCTTTCCCCTAAGTAAGTGCCTTAAACACATCTTATCAAATAGATATGAGCCGTGCTTTGTGAAGCAGGAAGTAGAAACTGGATTTATGAGCTGCATAAAATGCACTTAGCATCTGCTGGGTCAGGAAGTAAAAAAATCCGTATCTACTTAGTACTGCCTATATTTGGCACAGAAGGACATCTGATCCACAGAATGATCCTAATGAATTTTCTGCTTGTTTGTTTCTTTAAAATTGATCCATACAAAGACAATACTGCTGAACTGAAAGGAAGAGTAGGATGGGACCGACGGTCAAGGAGATTGTTGCCCTTGCAATATATGTTAAGTAAAATAGCATGAGGTTCCATTATTATGTAAATGAAAAGAGGACATTAAAAAAGAAGATGGTCCTCTACACAGTGAAGTTAGAGTACACTTAACCTCAATTTTCATTAAAGCCGACAATGTTGAACATAAAACTACAGGAAACTAATGCAAATGTGGATGTGGAAATTCAAATACCCTAACCAAAGCAGAAGAAAGATTTTAATGTATTAAAATCACAGGAATGAACTGACTCCAAGCCAATTTTGAAGGAAACAGTCTATGAAATTACTAGTCTAGTAGCAAGTACGTTTGCCAAACAGGTAAGTAGAGATTGCAACATATGACTGGAGAATATCACACATGGTTTTTCTTTTGAAGAAAGGGGAGAAAATGATCTGGACAACTATGAGACTTCAACAGTGAGCAAGATTTCAGGATTTATTTTGGAGTAAATAATAGTAATGGAATGGAACAAGACAGATTACAAAATGACTTTGCTAAAAGAGCTTTTAAAATATTTATTGCGCAAAGAAAATAAGGGCTAATGTAGTAAAAT
The DNA here is from genome assembly GCF_000687285.1 of Phaethon lepturus. Taxonomy (NCBI): domain Eukaryota; kingdom Metazoa; phylum Chordata; class Aves; order Phaethontiformes; family Phaethontidae; genus Phaethon; species Phaethon lepturus. The sequence continues at coordinate 103,311 of NW_010526906.1, forward strand.
TCAGTAAAGCTGGGGTTGTCACAACAGATAGTGCTTTAGTCAAGAGAACCTGGGAATTAATAGAAGGTGGCAAAGGCTAAGAAGGAGACATCAAATAGTTTCAAAAGAAAAAACATCAGACTGAGGAAAACTACCATAGGAATTATCTCATTTAAAATTTAAAAAAGATTTGAGGTGAAAAAATAAAAATATAATGATGAAATTTGCTGATGACAAAATTACAAGGTACAATTGATGCACAGAAGAATGATTATAAGAAGGAATTATGACAGAACTGCAAATTACATTTAATAGTGGAAAGCTATGCATCCAGTGACTAACACAAAGATTCCCATTAAAATCAGAATTCATCAACTGGAAATGTCTGAAGAGAAGAACCTGGATATGTCAAGTCACTGGGTAACTATACAACACTGCCATGGAAAAGGCAAATGTGATTCCAAACTTTTCTGAAGAATTAGCTCCTGCAACACTTAAATATTAACAGCATTAAAGAAGGCTTTGGTGGGGTTCATTATGGAATACTGTGTACGCTGTTATATATTCCCTCACTACAAGAAGGATGCTGAGGTGCTGGAGCGTGTCCAGAGAAGGGCAATGAAGCTGGTGAGGGGTCTGGAGCACAAGTCTTCTGAGGAGCGGCTGAGGGCACTGGGGTTGTTCAGTCTGGAGAAGAGGCGGCTGAGAGGAGACCTTATCGCTCTCTACAACTACCTGAAAGGGGGTTGTGGAGACGAGGGTGTTGGTCTCTTCTCCCAAGTAACCAGCGATAGGACAAGAGGAAATGGCCTCAAGTTGCGCCAGGGGAGGTTTAGATTGGATATTAGGAAAAATTTCTTCACTGAGAGAGTGGTCAGGTATTGGAACAGGCTGCCCAGGGAGGTGGTGGAGTAGCCATCTCTGGAAGTGTTCAAGAAACGTGTGGATGTGGCGCTTCACGACATGGTCTAGGGGACATGGTGGCGCTGGACTAATGGTTGGACTTGATGATCTTGAAGGTCCTTTCCAACCTAGTGTTTCTGTGATTCTGTGATTATGTGATTTGAGAAAGATGGAAGTGCCACTATGGAGATCCACAATGGCTGACTGTTGCAGAAAAAAAGAGTTTGTCTGATATACTCTGGCCAAACTAGTATTGAGAGGGTATACAATAGCTATTATACAAATATTTTCTCAAGAAAAAAGATTTAAGCTAAATGGAAGAGTGCAAACTCACCAGCAATACATTAAGATTGTGAAGTCACAGCCATCACTATGGAATTAAGGTATTGAAATAGCTTCCCAGTTAAGAGTAAGAAGTCCAAAAATCAGAACTAATCTAAAGACTCTATAAATAAGACTCTACTTAATTACTCAGCAGGTGGCTTATAATCATTTGTTCCCAAATGAAAATAAAATGCCTAGAGGATTACACCATTTGAAGTTAAAAATGGAAGGAATATTAAATTTGTGGATATAGAATTTAGATATGACATACTATACAACACATAACACTAATAAAAATTATTTAGGAAAAAAAAATCAAGTTATTCCATATACAGGGAAGTATATGGAGACTTAATATCCACAGAAACCAGGCTTGTATCTTTTCTTACTGTGTCTCTAGTACCTACTATGAATATGCTGCACTAAGTCAATTTAGTTTAGTCTGATTTATCACTATGAACAACAATCTCTAAAAACTACCTAAATCCAGTGCATTAACTCTCATTTTAAAAACATCTAGCAAGCTAAATGAAAAAGATCTTTTTAAATTTAATTTCATTTCATATCATTTCATAGATAAAAAAAGACCTTTTAAGGTCCAATTTACTTTTTGTAAATCAAATGAAAGTAAACTCAGAACAGATAAAACTGCTTAATGACTGCCTCTCAAATAAGAATACTAGCAAATTAGTATTTGTGAAATTCAGATAAATATGTCTGAAAAGATGTATTATAAGACCTTCTGGATCAGCATTATCAGTAGTACTATTTTAGGTAAATTATAAACTCCTGAGCATGGATCACAAAACCCAACCAATTTTAGTTACAACACTGTTTTATTCCATGCTCATTTATACTGTGTCGTATCAATTCTGTTGCCTTCGGAATTCAGGAATAAAGACGACTGCTTTATAACGTTATTTAGAAAACTCTTGAACCGGTAACGTGTACGCTTTTATAAAAATCCTGAATACTCAAAGCAACTTAGCAAAATGATAAACATGACCAGAAGCAAAAATATAACTGATTGCACCTGTCTATGTTATAACACTGTGACAGTAAGCCTGTAAATTTTCAGCAAACCTCATCAGTTTTCTGCAGCACAAGGCCATGTCAGTAGACAAAGCAGAAACATTACTAGATCCAGTGATCTTAACCCTGTCAGAAATAGGCAGTTGGAAGCCAGATGCCTCCTTCTTACTGTTTTTCATTGTAACTAATGAGTTCATCTACTACATTATGGGAAAAATATGGGCTTAAGTTAACTAAATGACATATTGTATATCTGGTGACCTCATCCGTCACGCTCCTTCCCTAAAATATCTTGTTTGCTTGTGATTTATGAAGTGTGTTGTAATTGTTTTAACCTACTGAGTTACCTAAATAGCTCTTCCACTGCTTCCATATGCCTAAAAAATACAACCCCCCATGTTTATTAACTTAATAATGAGACACATTTCTTATCTGCAATAAATATATACAATTTTGCCATTATAAAAAATGACAGCACAAAATATTCTGCTTTTAATCTTCATTTACTTTAAAAAATCGAAAAATTGTCTATATATTCCTGTGGTCTTTTTTCTTTTTCATTTCATTAAACCCCTCTACTAGGGTCTAAAAATCAGCTGAAAATTTTCAACAGTAAAAAAGTATGAAAATTATTATTTTTAACTGCTTACAATATGGCTGAAAATTTATTTGAAAGTCATATTATCCCAAATTATTGTCAAATTTCTGCTACAAACAATATAGCAACATTTGGCAAGGGAAGGTTTGGGGCAATCTTGATACAGGAGTTGCTACCACCTTTCATTCTGCATGTGCACTGGAAAATTTGAGGGTTGTTTTCTGTATAGCTATCTTAAGGCATTGATAACCTTATTAGCTGCCTTTTATATACCCCTTCATAGTATTCTACAAACTTTCAGGGACAATACAAGCTGAAAATGCTTTCAATCCAACCACGCAGTGATATGACAGCTTCCTCCACAGGTGGCAGAGTCAACTGATCAGTTCCTAAGCTCTAGGCTATAAAGACAGTGAAAAAATTCTTCCTAGCAACATCAGTCTACTAGTTTCCATATATGAGAAGCAGCACAATCAAACTGAGATGAGAAACTAAGTATGGGGACAGAATCAAAGAGTAATAAGGATCTGATACAAAAGTACACTGAAAGGAGTAACCAGGAATGGATTTCAATGGAAATGTCCTCAGAAACTCAGGCACAACGGTGAGAAGGATCACCCTAAAAGAAACTTTAAGGACCTTTTCTCAGGATCTTTTCTCCTATCGGCGTTTCTATTTCTGTGTGGAAGTTATAAAGAGGTCAGAGTACAAATTCCCTGTACAGTGATAGTGGTCATGGCCCAGCCACATAACATGTACTGATTTTAGCAGCCTGGTCAATATTACTCTTCATGTAACAACTATGCATTAACAGGCAAATCTGGTCATGTCCCTCTAATGCAGTTCATGGGGTTCTGTTATTTCGGCGGCAAGGCTATCTGAGCAACACTGATTTTTATTTTGCAGATGTCTCTTGCTGTTCTAAATATTTTGTAAACAAGTTTCCTTGTTAAGTGAATTATAAAAAAGTGAGGAAAAAGAGCCTGGCTTAGGGTTACTATTTGTCATTCTTGCACTATCAGGCTTTCATCCAGGAAAACGCTTGATAAATGCAGCCTACATTTAGCCTGCATCTCTTATTTAGTCAGACCATTTATCCAGGTTCCTGAAATTCCTGCAGGACAGCAATGCAACCGCGCAGATCCGGTTGTCTGTCTAACAGAGCGCCAGTAATCGTGTACGTGAAGAGGTGGAAGTAGAGCGCGTGCCACGGCAGCATCTGGCTGGGAAGAGTGAAAGCCACAAGCCGGGAGACCCCAGGGCTCCGGCATGAATGGCCGAGGGCCGGAGGAACAGCTGAAAACCGGGGGAGTGGGGAAGGTCAGATATGAAAGACTCTGGGGTGGGCTGGCAATTGGAAGGGCGCAGGTCTTGAGACAGGAGATTTAAGACAGAGGGTTGGGAATTTCCTTTTAACCAGAGTGGATTTGTGAGGAGAAAGGATGTAGCTCTGGACCAGGAAAAACAGAGAAGTTCTGAAATGGGAGGGAAATGGAGCAGGAGAGACTTAGGGTGGGGAAATCAAGGTTGGGAAGTGATTGTAGAGGACAGAGTTATCATCAGCCCTTTTTCACAGCTGGACACCTGTAAGGGCATGTCTTCTCTTTTTGCACACTGGAAATTGCTTCTATTTGATAAAATTCCTCAAAAGTCTTTTGTTTCTTTCCTCGCAATCGCTCCTGGACTCAGGCAGGCACACAGGGCAGCTCATTCTACCTCGACCAAAGAAAAGAGTATTAAAAGAGCCATTTTTGACAGATGTAACTCTTGATCTGTTTAGGCAATGTCTTTAATCAATGTCTTAATTCTTCCTTACTAATCAAACCTCTTTCACTCAGTGCTTGATAGATAAGACAGCTGTACATCAGTCTGATTGATTACCTGGATGCCAAACAACATGCCAGCAGTCCTAAAATAATGCATTACCAAGGCATTAATTAAAAAAGACCTAAGATAAAATAAATGTAAGAAAATGAAAAGTTGTATTAAAGAAGTGTCAAATTTAGAGTACACAAACAGCTGTTCACATGAAAAAAAAATCAGGAACAGTACGGTAATATGTGTTTTTTTCTAGGTGAATTTCCCTAGTTTTTGTCAGTTTCTATTTTTTATTTTTTTTATTTTTGTCTTTGTGTAAATGCAAAAACACATAATGAAAAAATAGATTAGTTGGCAGTTATCTATGATAATATCTGTATTTCTGACCCGTGCTGAGAAAGATGATGTTTTTGTGATTAGACATTTCTTGCAAAAGAAATAAAAAAAATTCTGTCACCTAGGTTACAGCATCCAGCAATAGAAGTTAACAGTGAAGCAGAGTATGTTTTATACATACGATGAAACTTATATTAAAAATATTTTATCTTAAGCACTACTCTTAAAAATCGAAAACTTTAAAAACATCTGTAATTTGTACAAACAAACGAAAATAAGCATTGATGTTAATTAAAAAAAATCCCTATTACAGCTGCTTCGGGCGTACATAATGACTGATCAATTAATAACGAAATATATGGGCAAACTTCTCTTCTGATGTCTTAAGTAGCTGGTGAAGGGCAATAAATATTATATTAAGATGTATTTATTACTGTCTCATGATCTTCAAATGCATGTCCTCTCAGAGGCAGTTGGAATAAGCAGCATATATTTCATCAGGAAAGCAGTGTGATAATTTTGAGCAGCAGGCAGAAATTCAGTTGAATTTGAATTTTATGATTCTTGTGATTATCATCCATGTCTCTTACCACATTTCCCCCAGTTTCTTGAAAACATATGTACAACTAGATTTTGAGAAAGATGGAGCCATGAATATTGTCAGGACTTTGTGGAGGCAAAGGATATATTGACAGATAGTGTAAATTAGTCCTTTAGTCCACTTTGCATAGTTAGACTGCTACCCTTATGCCGAATATTCAGTTTAAAAATAGGCTGGAAATCTCTATGCTACTACTTTAGGAATACAAACAGCAGTGTAGCAATGTACAATACCCAGAGTACTGTATACCTATGAGATCAGAAGAACTTGCTGCTTTACTTGTCTTCACAGAAAAAGCTGTTTCTACAACTTTTTAATAGAGTTCATTCTGTCAAGAAAAAAAATCAATAGCTTCCAGTCCATCCACAGCACATACCTTTAAGAAATCTGTTCATTTACAGTGCTTTGGGAAAAATACAGACAGCGATACCAAGGGGGTTGAAAAGCCAATCAATTTCTGATAAAATGTTGTGATAAGCTACACACTAATTTTCTTCGCAGAATAGGCCATGAAAATAATCAAAGGGCTGGAGCATCTCTCCTACGAAGACAAGCTGAGAGAGTTGGGGTTGTTCAGCCTGGAGAAGAGAAGGCTCCAGGGAGACCTTATTGCAGCCTTCCAGTACTTCAAGGGGCCTTATAAGAAAGATGGGCACAGACTTTATAGCGGGGCCTGTAGCGATAGGACAAGGGGTAATGGAAATCTTCCCTCATCACCAGGAGTAGAGATGAAGTTTTAGCACTGCTTCTCTACTAAATACAAGTCAGCTAGGACTTCTCACACGTGATCTTCTGGAAGATGCTGCTAAAGATGAAAGCCAAAGATTTTTATAAAGGTGTTTGTTAGTACATCAGACTGCAAGGAATACTCTCCTTTGAGGATCTCAAGCACTGAGCAGGCAAAAAAGTAGACTGGAATACATATACGTCAAAAAAGAACAAAACTGAAAATCCCTTCAACCATATAACGAAAAAAATCAGTATTCAAAAATAATTTACAATGGAGAAAGGTGCAGATTAGTTGCATTGCACACTGTTAGACAGGTAGAGAAGAAATAAGGGGCTATTAGAGGGACAACAGTATGCATTGCTCAGATTTACCAGATGCCAGGTACAAAGGGAACATGCCTGCCCATCGTTAGGTTGAAGACATTATGTAATTGTTTAGACGGATATATAGTTCCTACTTTCAAACCATATGCATGTAGTACTCATAAAGAAGAATATGTATCTATGAACATACATCTAACAAATTATAGCCATCTATGGGATGGGGATATTACTAAGGCACATAATGTCATTAGACTGGATTAAGTTCCTGAGATCAAAGTATTTCATGTCAGCATTTATCATAAAGCAAGTGTTGTGCCTGGAGTTCAGTTAAGCCTAGTCAAAGGAGCCAGGATAAATCTGACCAAGGCAGAGGTCTACAATGACATCTATAGTGAATGGTAAAAGGTAGAGATTTCTAGTGCCCAATTTATCTCTCTCTTAAAAAGATCTCTAAGGCAGGCCAGATGAATTGTACCCTAAATGTGCCCTGACTTCTCTCCACCTATTATAAAGGGGGACTAGGATGACTAGCTCAGGCATTGATTCACTACTGATATTTTCCAGAAAGTACAACTCACGTATGACTGATGATTTTGAGATAAAAACTGTACAGAGCTTTTGGTCATACTGCAATACCCACAGTCACAGAGACAGTGAGAATGATAAAGAATGTTTCTATCGTCTTTGACTAGTCAGGTGAAAACAACTCTCCTCTTCTGGCAAAGACATTTTTAAAGCTATTCCCATCTTTATTACACCTCCATATTTTAATTATGTTGAAGAACTTAATCAGTCAGCTGAATAAATCTGATGAACCAAAAGGTCTGTAGGCCAGTTAACTTTTTAGACCACTTGACAGGCTCTTGCATTTAAATAATTCTCGGTTTCAAGTCTCCATTTTGAAATCTTCACAAATTCAGAGAAACTGAGCCAACTGACATCCCAAAAGTCTAACTCATTCTAATTCTTTGGTATTATTAACAGGAAGAAGCAAGTCTGGCAACATTTACTTTTGTAGGACTGTGTTTCTCATACATCCTTCAGATGCAAGAGAATAGTTCTAATCTGCTATTTTCCTTGAGAATGCGATAATACATTATGCCAAAGAGTAATACTATATATAACCTAAATTGAAAAGAGAGGGAGCTCGCTTTTCATTTTGCAAGTTCTGCTTTGTCTGACTAAGCACAGACTATTTTAGAAGTACTGCAGACCCCTTAAAGCTCTCAGAAACTAGTAGAAGAAACGCAAGCACTTGTGACAAACTTATGAAAAGGGGTAAATCTACAGATAAAGACACCTCTTTCACCTTCCCATGGATCAGCTTAGAAAGCAAAATAAATACAGAAGTATAGAACATTATAAAGAAATAAACATTTTTATTGTTAAATGGCAGTCATGGACACCATTGGTTTATTGTTTCCTTCTTGGATGTGTCCTTTCTCCTTTAAGCACCATAAGATAACATATAGCTTGTGAACAATATTTGATTAACAGTAAAAGAAACATTAAATCCTTATTTTACCACCTAAAAACATTTGTAAGTAAAGGTAGAACATATTTCCCTGCAAAGCATTTTTTAAAGTCTTTTATTCCAATACCACATTTTATTAATATATAATATCATCAATAAACTAGGTAAAGGTCAACATTTTATACAAGAACCAAAAAGTTTCATATCAAGTATAATAATGTTTGAAATTCTTGTAACTTGACAACAACTGTAGTTACTCATAAGAAGCATACACCAATCACATACTGTAATGTGCCTGAGACAAGTAGGGTCTCACACAGCCTTAAATTTATTTTAAGTAAAGATATTGCCCCGTGTAAAGAAAAAATAAAAAGCAGCATCACTGAAAACAAAATCAGCATCTTTCTTAAATACTGGTAATATATCTATGCCTATCTTACCTTTTCCCTGATAAGTTTCCTGGTCAGATAATTAGATTCCATCCACTAAGATTCCATCCATTAAAGATGGATTTCTTTTTAAGCAGCCAATCCCTTTCCCTTAATTCATAAAGATCTGTCCCAAAGAAGTCTTGTACCGTTCTAAAAATGATACAATTTGCTGTATTGAATTGGACTGATTAGGAATGAATTCTTTACATCCATTTAGTGTCATGTGAGGTGAATAAAATACAGAGACTTTACTTCCGTGTAACAACTGAATTTTTATCCATTTTAAAATAAATAGGATTTTGCTTTAAAAGTATGTATTTACATTTAAATGCTACATTAAACCACTCTGTAATGTGTTAAAATACTTCAAAATTTAAAATTATATTAAAATATATACATGCTTGCTGCCAACATCTGAAAGCATGTCAGATCACTAAAAGGAACGCAATTGGCTTAGCCACTGGAACGGAAGATTCTTGAAACGACAAAATAGGTTTTGACTTTTAGCTTTTTCTGACAGCGTTGGTAATTTTTTTTTATTTAATTTCCTCCTAACGTTCAAGACTGAGAATCTGGGTTCAGAATATAATAAACAAATAAAAATTCTCTAACAGGTGAAGCAGTTAGGTATAAGAGGCTGAGACATCATAGAGTTAAAACCTTGAAGGATGTGATGATATCAACAAATAAAATAACTAGCCACATTTCCTTTACTGAAAAATTTGTTTCTAAAGCCAAAACACTTCTTTTGTATCCTGCTCACAATTTTACTATAGGTCTATTTTAAAAACAAAACTATATTTTACTTAAACACAAGCTAAAACAAATATTATATGCAATAGTATAACAGACATAATTCTTAAAAAATGCTTTATCTGAATATTTTGCTGAATTTGTATGGCTGTCTCCATTTCTTCTCAAACTTTTTTCTGCTTTTATTACTTATATTTCATTCATGTACTATATGTGGGTAAGAAGAAAAACTGTTTTTCCCCTCCTATTGCCCCCATTACATCCAATGTCAAGTTTTGTACAAATAGCAATATCATCTCATGTTGCATAATTTATTTTTATTTTATTAAATTTAACACGAATGAAAATGTCTTTAAATAACTGTGTTTTGAGGCAGTCTAACCAATCCAAATTTTCAAGCAAAGGTGGTTAAAAATAAAATATCCGATGCCTGATACACTGATACACAGAAACATGCTCTAAATGAGAAAAAAAAAAAAAAGAGAAAGCAAGATTGAATGATGTTTTAAGGGTTTATTCTGTAGTACCACATAGTACTGTAGTACTCTTCTGCACTAAGAGAAAATGATTCCTTTTTTAATCAGTGATGGATTAAATCATACAAATGCAACTATGTCACAACAAAGAATATTACATAGACAAATTGAATGATCCAAAATATTTTTTTCCTCTTTGTATGGCAGACAATAGTCTTATTAATTAAAATTGCAAACCCTTGCTTACTAGTTTTTAGGATTTAGAACAATTTATAATATACATACATGCACACACAAAAGTTTAAGAAACTCTAGATGAACATAGCGATAGTTTAAGTTGATGTAATGAGTATTTTAACATAATGCTCCCAGAACAGCATATGATAAACAAAAGTTGCCTTATTACTAAAGTAGGAAGTTAATGATTTCTGTTCTTTATAAACAGTATGCAATTTTAAATCTCTTTTTATAACTCAATCTTTTTACCCACTGAGATTTTTCAAAATTATACCAAGAACATTTTCACCAGATTAAATTTCTTAACCTATTTTACATTTCTGTATTCGCAGCACAGTGCATGCAAATAAATGGGGAAATGTACATGCAAACTTGGCTAAAGTTACATTCAGGTAACTCTCTCTTTTTCAAGTAATGACATCTGAAAAACATATTCCCTACCTTATATAGTATCTACTAAAACAAACAAACGAACGAAACAAATCAGGCCCAAAACATATAATAGTTGCTCTGATCACAAAAGCGGTTTCCTTCAAGAAAAGCACAGCACAGCACATTAATTAACAGGCATAAAATAATTCACAATACATACAATATCAGAGGTTTACATACCATCAAGAAGGCAAGAAAAAAAGCAGGAAAGGAAGGCAAAAGAACAGGAAAAGATATGGGGAAAGGGAATACTACAAAAGTGCTACACACTTTATGTGGTATGCAATATTTTTAAAATAGGCCTGATTTATTTTCATGTACCTGATATTGTAGCAGAATAACCACAAACCAAAAGCATTTAAAATTTTCTACATCCATTCCCTCCTCCTTACTGCTTTTTTAAAATTTCATAATAAGTAAAGTTAATAAATGTAGTAAAAGTGGGGAAGAGATTTCCTGGAGAAATGTAGGCAGGAAGATAAAGTTTTAAAGGTATCGTCAGGTCTGATCTCCATGTAACCTGAGGCGTATACTTATTTATCAACAATTACATCACAGTTAGTTCTTGAATTACATTACATTAAATAAGAACACCCAAACAGGTTAGGAGATGATGTTAATATTACCTTTGTAAAATGAGTGGGCAAAGCTCTGCTCAGGAATTAACTTGGCAAGGAATCCATGGTTCAAACTTGGGTGAGGGATAGATGGTATGACCACAACTGTGGAGAAAATCATGGAATCAAATGTGAGCCAGCTAATATTCATGTGTGGCCTGGTCCACTGTGGATCCATGACAGATATCCTATCTCATTGAAACATGCAAATATGGTATTATCAACAAATAAATGCATTTCTAAAGGAAGGAAACAAGTTCTGTATCAAGAGATAGGAAACAGCATACCTATTTTTTGGGCACTTCAAGAGCAACATTCATGGGGAAAAACAGACACAGAGAGAGAGAAAAAGAGAGACAGATGCACACCCACATGGACAAGACAATCATGGATGAAATAGTTCACTGAAACTTGCAGTTTCTTAGTGCAGAACCATAACATATAACCATGAAGGCACAAAAAAATTATGATTTCTCATAACTGATGACATTCATGTAGTATATTTCCAATGGAAAGCCTACAAGCACATGGACTTAAAAAATTATGCACAAGTAGTAAATTAAAACATCATGATGAATCAGAAAATAATGACTAAATGTAAATATGACACAAATTGGAAGACAAATTCTATGAAGAATAAAAATTAGCAACTCCACAAATAAAGTAAGTAATTAAAAAACAATACAAGAATTAAAACATACATAAAGAGCTTCATGGACAAGTTCAGTTACTGTTTTCAGCTCTTTTAATGCAGAAGGTACAGTTATAATCAATCCAATCAGACTTGAAAAAACCTACTGAACTGACAGTGTAAAATATTTGAAACAAAGCGGGGTAAGGTTTGGATTCCTAATTTCTGACATGTTCTGACAGCTAACAGACTCCCTCCCTCTCAGGCTGAAGAACACATGCTAGGAAAAACCACTACTACTAATAAAAATCACGAACAGTTCAGTCAAAGAAGGCAATAGAAATGTTTCCTTTTTATTATATTGTTTCCACAGGCTTTTAAATGCAGGCACCAACACAGCAGGACTCCAAGAAAGTACTCAGTCCTCTACCACTACCCTTCCACAAACCTCCTCACTCAAACAAAAGGAGTTCACATGGGCAAACAGCTGTGTTTGCTGTTTATACATTTCATGGTATAGAGTTCAAGATATCTGTTCTGCCTAACAAATAACAGATTGAGGAAGTTGTGCTGGTCAACTATCTTGTACTTCACAGCTTTAACTCCATCAGGCACCCTGGTTCTTTTTAATTGTTTTCAAATTAAAGAAAAAAAGGCATAAAAAAGCAATATGCAAATGAAAATCAATTATATGTTATAAGGAAATATACAGAATAACTGAAATCTGCCAGTGTATGTATAAGAACCGAATGATTATAGAAGAAGTAGCAAGTAATTTCCTATTAGGATCTTAAGCTACTCACTAAAATACTTTGTAGTAAAATAAGTAGATAAATCAAGTAACATTTGAAGAAAACAAATGTACCTGTACTTGTCGGTGAATTTATTTCTTGTCTGATATTTCTACCTGCCTGGCTCCCAGACCTTGCAGTTTCTCGTTGTGGTTCTAGTATATCGCGGTATTTGGAGACCATCAGAACAGAAATAAAGTAGACTACAGCCAAAGCTAAAAACTGAGCCTGTTTGCTGTCATCCTGGTTGGAAAAAAAGGAACAGGCTTTAATAGTGGACATTTTCATAGAATTTTCACACAAGATCATCACAAGGCTTAATAAACAATACCTTTCTGAAACGTTGTATCTGTTAGCATAGTAGCAGATGGATTATGTAGAAGATTTAATGGATTTTCAGTGGAGTACTACGCACACACTATGTGTTAAGTACTGAATTTTACAGGTAATTTGGCAACTACACAAATCTTTGGAACTGTGGAGCCAATGGGCTTTTCAGAACAGAAGCATGACTCTGCTCTGAGAGTGCTTTCAAGGCTGCCCAACAGCAAAGGCAACTAACTGACTTCTGCTGCCCCAAGGATGAGACTCCAAAAGCTCCTGCCACAAGAAGGTGAGGGGTACTCCTGCCTTCACTTACCTTAGAGGGAAAACTAAGCTCACAGATGCTTTTCTGGCTAACACTGGATGCATAAGCAGGCATAACAGCTTCTGGCAACATGTAAAAGCAGGAGGGCTATGGCCATTGTTTTTCTTCCAGCAATAAATCCCAGCTCGTACATTCTGGCTTCTCCATCAACAGGACTGTCAGCAGCAATCCTAGTTTTCCAGGACTCTGGTTTAAGTAAATGCCAGGACAACAACAACTTTGCTGTCTTCTTTTCCTCCCACCCCATGTCATCTGCTGTTCTATGGCAACTACCATCTATGGCTTAGATACCATCCTGAGTGAGCTTAAGTTGCTGTAGTTCAACTGAAATGTCTTTTATTATTATTACGGTATAAAACACCACATGGCAGAATTAAGACTTCAGCCTCTTATCTACTCTTATAGTGGCTTCACCTTCTCTCAACTCCACAAGTACGCATTTTCTCTTACAAATACAGTGCTTGCTTTCCATGTTTTCTGGGTATTATTTAATTTGTCTGCATGTCTTTGCAATTCTTAAAATAACTAGAAATCCCCTTATTAAGTTCTTTCATAGAAATGCCAGAAACAGTATTTCCCCTATTCCCTTCTCCTCTAGTTAAGAAAAGAGCAGGTGACAGAAGATCTCCACCCAAATTCAACCTTGCCCTTTCAAGATGATCAGGTCATACTGACAGATAATTTTTTTTGTGTCAAGCTCTACTTTCTTCTTTTTAAACCTATTCCTAACTTCAGTCATCAATCCACTTGAACTTAGGTTGGAGCAGTTTAAACATAACATCTATTTGCGTATATATAATAATAAATCCTATTGTACTACTTTCAAAACCAAACACATTGTGGTGCAGTTTTATGCTAAAAACAGTTGCAGAGAAATCGGGAAAACATTTTAATAGATATTTATATATAGTATACGTATATATGGGTTTAGCAGAAGTAAAAATTGTCTTTATAAATCAATTTGGCACAGTTCTGTAATACATATAATAATTCTTCCTCCTAACCTGGATGCACAAATAGCTGACCCCTAGTAACACAGTTTTAATCAACGTAGGTCATAACTCCTTTATTCTGTCTGTGTTTATTTGGCTAATACAAGATATATTAAATTCTGATACAATCAAAATCTATTCCAAAATATAAGTGATGATTTTGAAGAAGAAAGACTTACAGCACATGTTACTCACCACATCACGAAAAACAACAGCTCGCAGACGATTGATATCAACATCCTGAAGAAGCCTATCAGGGTCTTTTATAGGAGAAAGATTGCCAGGGACATTTTCAAGTGGAGTCTAAAGATAAAAAGTAGTGAATTTTTTTTTTACCTCCCAAATATCAAAGCATTTCTGTCAGAACCTTAATTTGACTCCTTTTTTAGATATTGCATCAGATGTTTTTTTACTACCAATATACTTCCAACATAATGCTCAGACAGAGCAACTGTATCTCTATCCAGAGTTAAGATAATTTGCTCACAAAAGTTTATTCCAGATTACAGTTGTTTCATAGCAATACAATAAATTATTTTTAATACATGTGTAAAATTTAAAAATGATAAGCAGAAATATTAAAAAAAATCAGTTTATGTTCATTTTACTGAGAATTATTACAGACTACTACAGAATAACTGCTATTATTACAAAATCATAGAGTAGTATTCTTCCTTCAAAAAAATTATAAAGTATTGCAAATGATGCCTAAACACCTAAAAGTCTCCTTATACCGATTTGCTTTGCACTGAATGTGATAATGTGGAGAAATGTAATGTTTTTGTGAGGTTCAATGAAATAATATCGTGAAAGGAGCTGAGTTTGTAAATTCTACGTGAAAAAGTCTTTAGAGAAGAAAAAACACTGAATTTAGTAATGAAAATATAGTAGCAGAAAAAGGGATCCTTTATGTTATTACAAAGTGTTGTATTTTAGTCATGGGCTGTGCTGGATTCTTTGAGATTTTAGTTTCAGGACTCCCAAAGTTTTAAAGCTCTAAACAAGTTTAAAAAAAAGATGGACAATGAATTAATGAAACTGGAAAAACTAAGGTGTAACGGAATAATAAATAAGTTTCATTCCGAAAATCAGGTAGAAAATGCTGATGTCTAATGTGCGTGCAAAAGTCTGTTGAAGTTAGCGGGACTCAGATATTCCACCAACAAAGATGTGACTGCAGGATTTAATCAGAACTGGAAGTGCCCTGACAGATTAAAAAAGCTGTGCAGGTATATATGACAGATGTGAGTAAGGGGACTTGCTCTTTGAAGTTGACCGAGCAAGAGTGAAAATGCTGTTTAAAATTGCTCCAGTCATACCACTGCATTAACATTTTCTTGTTTCAAAGAAACCCCCTCACATACTTTTACTTTAAGCCAGTTAATAGCAAAAACCTAAGCTTTTGCCAAATATTTGAGAAGGCAGTTACAATAATTTTCCGATCCTATAAAGCAGCGGTATAGACTTGCCATTGCTGTTGGTAACTGAAGACTGGGTTACCTTGGTTGCTGCTGATGCGGTTACACCCTGAAGAGCATCTTGAGTTTTACTGCTGATTAATGACGTCTTGTTCACTCTCTCTCTCTGCCTTTGCCGACATTCTAAGCAGTTTCTCACAGCCACACAACAAACTAAAAAGAAGTTATGAAAATACTACAAATTAGAATATTGGCTCATTAGTATATTCATCAATTAGCAGTCTGTACATCTAGTTTGATATTTCAATAACCATGTCCAAATAGTAAGTGCAACACAGTTCTCACATTAGACTCTGTACTAAGAAGGTGTTATGGTGACTTACTCACTTTATTCTTTAGTTGAGCAACTGTTTTATATAACTACTATATCATTATATTAAAATTTGAAAATTATTAGTCCCTGAACTGGAGCTCTCATATGTTATTGATTGGTTATCAACACTTAAAATCTGAAAGTACTTATGTACAGATAGAATAAATAAAAAAAAAGGAGTAATTTAGAATTTGATGAAAACTGATCACTGTGAATAAACCACAAGTTTCATACCAGAAGCAGTATAATCATCAATGATCTAATAAGGGGTATGAACAATAACAGGACAAAATCTCAGTATAAAAATTATTTATCTTTTGAGAGATGAAAAAGTATGTGGGACATAACATTAGCAAAAACAGCATTATGCCAGATGACAGCCAAAATTTAATGTTCACAAGGACAAAATTATATAATTTGCGTAGAATTGTTTGAATGATTCATAAATTTTTAGATTTCCTAAATTAATTGTAACAGTATATAGCAGATAGATAGTAAATAGTGAAGAGAGGTGCCAGGCTGTTGCAACATATATTAAGGTCAACAGAGACTGCGCATGCATCCCATGCTTTTAATCTTACATAACCTATAAGTAAGTAGTCTTCCAAATCCATGGAGACTTGGATAAGGAAACCTGCAACAGGCAGGTAGCAAAGCAGTCTTAAGAAAAAAAAAAAAAAAATCTCTATTTACTTACTTATATTTAATATTTTCACTCCCCCAAAATATATACAACTTGAAATACATAAGAAAGAACAATTTCAGACATGTGATTTTAACTTATTCTTGTACCTAAATTGAATTAACCTTAAAGCTGTATCAAATCAATAATAAACAGGATTTTTATTTTATCACATCATAGTCAGTACAAGTCCTTTCCTACATATGTTGCTATTTGATCCATCTGTATCTCATTGATCTGTAAGTAATTATTTAATACATACTGTCTGCTGACTTACCAAGCCTTAGGCACTGTCGCATTAGACCTCCAGAAGACATGTTTTTTTCAGCTTCAATCTCACTAAAATTTAGAGAACTGGCAAATACTAGTACATCAACCATTGCCATCAGACGGCTGAGAAAAGTTACTGCTGTCTCTGCTGACATTCCTTGTGTCACTTCAATATTTTCCAATTCAGTCTTTAAAAGGAGATAATTGAATTAAACAGTTTGAATACAACTGAAATATAAAGACAGCACCTACACATACAAATCTAAATCGTTATGCTTAATGCCAAATACATTGAAAAGTTATTTAAAAATCTCCTACAATTACCGTTAACATAAACTGTGAGTGAAATGCAAAGGAAAGGCAGCATGGAGAGTGAGAAAACTGTTTACATTTACATGTTGACCTAGAAAAAGTCTAATATAAATGAGAAAGTTATTAGCATAAAGACAAAGTGTGACCAGATAGCAAAACAATGCACAGCGTATAAGGGTGCAACGAACTCTTACGTTCTTTGACAGGCTAAACAAACTGACAGGTAACAGATGAAAGTAATTACTGTCTGCATAGCTTTTATGTTCCTTTATGTAAACAAGTAAATGTGAGGAGTGGAGTGGGAAAAAAGAGACAGTTTTGCCCTGTTTCCATGAATTAATTCACCCTGGGAGTGCTTATGCCATATAGGGACCTGACAGAGTCCAACCCTCCTAGAGATCAGAGGAAAGTATGTTTACTCCCTCATGAAAAGGGAACACGGGGGAAGGAAAAACAGGACAAGTTATCCGGCGCGCAGCTCACATCTCCCAGAGGATGGCCATTCCTTTCCTAACGTAGCGTTAGACTCTCCTTAACAGGAATCCACAGAAAAATGCTGAATGAGCTCAATATATCTGAAATCTAAAAGGGGTCATGCTTTTCACCAAAAAGATACCTACGTGTCCAGAATCGTGCTTTCAAATGTATAACAGTGCAGAGAAGTGAGTAAACAGTAAGTTTAATTAAAAAAATAAATATCTGTTTAAACACAGTTACCTATGGATCTAGGCAAAACTGAAAACAGGATTTAGTACTTGGCTGTGTCCGCATTTATATGCTTAAATACTATTTTTAAAATTCTTTACAGGTGGCTGATTCT
Source organism: Phaethon lepturus (assembly GCF_000687285.1). Taxonomy (NCBI): domain Eukaryota; kingdom Metazoa; phylum Chordata; class Aves; order Phaethontiformes; family Phaethontidae; genus Phaethon; species Phaethon lepturus. The sequence continues at coordinate 121,313 of NW_010526906.1, forward strand.
TATTGATTGTCAACAAGATTTCAGATCGCAGGGCTTTTCTGAACACAGAGTTCGGTCCCTTTGAAAAGTGTTACTTTCATTGTCTTTGTTTTTATTAATTTGCTTAGGAATATCTATGAAAAGAATTCAAAATATATTTTGTGCTGTTAAAGAAAAAAGAAGTGCTCTAAAGAGAAAGAAATACAGAAAAGTAAAAAATCCTTTATTCCCATACTTCTAAAATAGCATTTTCACTCATGAGTCACTTAGAATGTTTTACATCAAAAATTATAAAAGTGCCAACTGTGCCAAACAGAATGAAGGAAACAACTGTTTTGAAAGATAAAGGATATAAAGTGGCATGTGTCACCACAATGATAGATACCACTTCATTTAATTTCTCTTAAGGATGTAACATGTCGGTTACATGAGTGATTTGGGAAGGGCTGTCATCTGTCTGATCTGCCCAATAACATCAGAAAAATGGTAAAACGACAACTCTCAGAAGAATGATTTCCAGCCTATCTTCTTTAGCCAGGTCTCCCCTGCTTAGTGTGTGTTGTGTTCCTACTTTTTGGAAAAATAAAGTTGCTGGTTTTTTATAACAGAGTGGAACATCATTTTTGAAAGCACTCAACCAAATAAAATAGATTTGCAAAAATCTATAACCATAACAGTCTGCTAGAAAAACTCATAGGTGGTTACAGGAACTTGAACTTCAAACTCATGCTTGATATAACATAAGGCTTGCTAGCAGCCAGTTGAGTGTCTGCTGTTGATTTTTCTCAAGCTTCAACTGTATTGCATCAATCATAGTCTTAAATACTCTACTTAATATATCTATTGCTTTTTTAAAAAAGTTATGTAATAAATTCATTTTATATAACATTTTACCAAGATTTTTGAAATGAAAAAACCCCAACTTTTTTTTTACAAATCTCCCTAAAATTCTGCTGGATAGAAGAAAAAAAAAAAGAGTGTCAGTTTTTTAACAGCAAAACTTACCATTGGTTCTACCTGTTAAATACATCACATTGATATTCTATTAACATTTAAAATAAACTCCATTGTTGATGAAGCTGCCTTCAGGTATTAGCAATGTTTTAGGTTGGTGTAGCTCAAGAACTCTTTAAAAAGTGAACTGATCACCATGCCATGACTGGTTAGGATACTTTAAGAGCAGTTACAAGTCCTCCATACAATTAACATGTTCAGGCCCTAAAGAGTTTTTCTACTGACAGCAACATTTATAACTTAAATTAGCTCATGGACCTGCCTACATTCCGTCTGGCAGCTAACAGCAAGCATCACACTTGACAATGCATTAAGTTACTAAAGGGAAACATGTTAGAAAAAGATAATGATTGCACCCCAATATAGGCCTATTCACATCCTACTATATGACACAGGAAAATAATAAAAAAGCCAAAATATTAAATGATCAAAAAGAAGGTATTTTTGAAAATGCAAAAAACTGAAACTTACAGCAGCAATACTAACCTTAGAACCCTGGACATGCAACAGACAAAACAGACAACAGATCACAACAATAAAAGAAAAAGAAAATTATTTAAGTTAACTAAAAATACAATGTAAAATTGAAACAAATTAGTATCTTGGAATTATACATTTGTTTAATTTATTGTTAGAACATCAAAACATTTCAGCTCAGCATGAACATTTGAAAATAAAGATCTCTAAGAGAGAGCAATGCACAAAGAAAACTGTAAATCTTACATTATTATGGACTTCATGTAAACAATGATTTTTCCAAACCATCTTTTATACAGTACATAGAGAAATTTTACGAAGCAATGTAAACCAAAGTAATGTTTTCACTGATTATGTAGAAATAAAATGAGGGTTTTACAACAAGCCATTTAACTGAGATGTAATAAAGTAGTTAATCTTTGTATGAAGAGGCAAATATGTTTAAAATGCTTTGAGAAAACAAATGTAAATCACAAAAAGCAAACTGGTTCTTCATGCATAATGCTCCTGCCTTTGAATCATAGCTCATCATATATATTACATTTGGGTGTGGTTTCCTCAACCTAAACCAATATTATACTGGATATTTGAATGCTTTTGAACCACAGGAAAAAAAAAATTCACTAAGTCCCTGGGACTGAGTTAGTCTTCAAATTTCAATGTTCACAATTAAAGAGCAGTGTAAAATTTGTATGTTTTAATTTTAGGTAGAAGCACTTTCTCTCTTATCACAACGAGCTAGGAACTAATCCTTAAGTTTTCACTGGTTATGTTTTAAAAAGAGAAAGAAACTGAATTTTCAAAGATATGTCAGTATTTTTGTCATTTAAATAGTGGAAAAAACTAACAGAAAGAAAAACAAGCTGAAAAAAACCGCTTCCTTTCCTTTTGGAACAGAAAATACCATGTTTAACCAATTTTTAAATGTGTCTTCCTCCTTTGTAGCTGGATGCACCTCGAGAATTAACCTATGGCTATTTTCTCTCCATTAGTAGCTGAAAATTTTTACATCAGTGTGCCGCTGTTGATTCTCAGAATTGTTATAGATCACACAGCACCTGTGGCATCACATGAGTCACGAACACGATAATGCTAACACTATACACAGGACATACAAAAAAATATATCATCTTGGCTTTTAATCTACAGACCTAATAAGGCTGTCTTTAAATGTTTAATTGAGTTTTGTAGACAGTCGTTCTTATAACACCAGCAGCCCTCAGATCACAATTTGAGAGCTGCTGTTTTAAATGCTGCAAGCAAGAATTAGAATTACAGGCTTCATAGACTAAGTGGAAAAACAAACTAGTTGCAAGGGGTCTGGAAATTTACTCTCAATTGTCACATATATTTCAACTCCTCAAACTTCTTTTGCTTTATTCAGTGTCCTCAAGTCCTTGTCACAGCTGCTACCCTTGTACTAAGCAATTATTATTTCAAGTTCCTCGCGTGTACTCAAAGTGTTTTCTGGCAACCAGCTGCTATTAACAGAAAGCATCTTCTGCAAACCTTTTTCCTTACAGCTCCCTAAATATGATCTTTTCACACTTGTACACCATCTTAAAAATGTCTTGCTTATAACTAATATTAAAAAAAAAAGCCTCAAAGACCTCCCCAACAGAAAGAAAAAAAAAATCAGTATTTTATATTTTATGCCCTCCTTATAATATTGACAGAGTTATCTAATATCCCCCAATTTAATAAGTAAGACATCAGAATCAAAGTGGAACACATTCCAGCTTATATTGTAAAACAACAAAACTGGTGATATGTTTTTGTTAATATCTGCTTGCACTTCAAATCGTTTCACATATACAATTGACAACCCTTTAAAAACACCAACTTTGAAGCAAGTTCTTGTACAAGACCCTGAGACAGAGGTGGTATAGAATTGAAATCCAGGGAAATACTATAACATGTGGGAATGGATTACTGTGAATTACAGTAAACTTTCCCCTGTATTCCATACAAACGTATAACCTTCACTCCACTCTTCAGTCACTCACAAATTTGTGGGTGGTTGTTTTCACACTTAAAGCACTTTTTCTTTTCTTCTTCCTATTCATATTTAAAGGCTCCTATTCACAGTACTATTCAGATCATCCTAGTCTGGATTAAAAAAAACAAAGCAAAAGGCAGATTTCTATTACAGGAATTCAATAGCCAGGAAATTCCATAATTAAGATTGCCTGTTGTACAGCAGACAAAGTATCATGGAGTAATTTCGACCCAGCCCAGAATAACTGTCATTTCACTACAAATTATCACTATCCAAAAGAAAAAGTCTTTTTGAAACGGGAAATTGCCCAAACATTCATCTTTTTAAAGAAACCGCAACTGCTTTTTCAGCAAGGGAGGAAACACAATACAGAATCTGTTGCACAAAAGAAAAAAAAAAATCTGCAATTCCTCCATTATTCTGAGAATCTTTTTGCTAAATTTATCTCTTGTTCTTTTCTGAATATAGCCTTAATTAATTCAAGCATCCAATATCCAGTATCTATTCTACTAATGAGAAATAGGTGAAATACCTTTAAAAAAATGAGAGGCAATGGGACACATGTACTAACAACTAACTCTATCTAGCAGATTGTTGAGAAGAGCGTTTTGTAACAGATATTTAGGACCAGCCCAGGATGAGGCCTTGCTTGAACTCAGACTGACACACTGAAGTCAAGGAGCTACGGATAGGTAGGACTGTGAGACTGATAAAGGAACTATGTGTTTCTGTCTGTCATCTTTTCCCTTAGAAAACAAGTAAGCTACCTCATAAAAAGAGGCTGGATTCAGCTCCAGGTTAACAATCATTGCAGTCAATGGACCCCATGGATCCCATCAACAGGGATCTGGCTGACCAGCCACTAGACGTCTACCTCAGAGAGAGCTGAATCATTTGCTTCTATTGAGTAGATCTCCACTGGTTAGAAATCTAGTCCATATGAAGTACTTCAAGTGGATAATTAAATTTACCCTAGTCTCTTCCTGAATTCCATCCTGTTTTATCATCCTGAAGTAAAAGGTGGAATGACCTTTACTGTCTGTTCTATAGTCTTTTTGCTCTCATATTTTATTGTTCTAGACCAAAAATGTAAATTAATTTTTACTAGTAGATGTAAATTACATGACCTATGCCACAAATATAACAGACTAGGAGGAAATAAGTAAGAATTGCTACTCTAAAATTTCAATATGGGCCCAAAAGACTTAAGTGGGAATATTTGAGAGTCACCATTAATGAAAGTGAGAAGGGAACAAATGAAATAGAACAAGTCCATACTTGTTGATAAACTGAATATATGTATTCTACAGGATCTACAAAATGTGAGGGTTGTGACACCCCAGAAAAGCTCCACAGAATAGAGATATGGAGGATCAGAGGCTTTCAAAGACAGACTAAACAAGATGAAGACTCTATGGATTCAAACAGGCATGCCAGGAGATATGACTCAAGCCTACAAAGTCATAAGTGATATGGAGATGAATAAAGTCATGATTAACCGCTCCTTTCATAGCGTATACTATAAGGCACATAGTGACTTTATACATTTAAGCAGGCTTAAAAAAACAAAGAAAACAAGTGCTTCAAAGGTTATATAATTACTTTGTCAGACTCAATGCCATAGGATATTAGGGAGGCTAAAGGCCTAAATAGCTTCAAAAAAGATTAGATGAAGTCTAGGAGGATAAATTCCTCAGTAGTTATTAAACATGACAGCCCAGACACCCTCTCTAGCTGTTAAAATCCTAAAAGCTGAAACGAAGTATCATTAGAGTAATCGATATGCTTGCTCAGGCTTCTGTATTTTGATGTAAGCTGCAAAGAGTCACTGTTGGAGGCAGAATGCTAAACCCGCGGGGCCCTTGGGCTGGTCCAGTCACGTAACGCGCGGAAAGCTTGCTTTCGCAGGAGTAGTGCAGCACCGCTTGACTGGACTTCTAGTACCATGCCCAGTTTAAATTACAGAATCACAAAATGACACAGAATCACAGAATGGTTGAGGTTGGAAGGGATTAATGAGATGGAAGACAAAATTTGGACTGTGTATCTTGCAGAAAAAGAAACAAACATTCATTAATGTAATTAAGTAAAACGCAGCAAGTTCTACCTGAAAATCAAGACACACTTTTTGTAGTGAGAGTGACTGAGCACTGGCACAGGTTGCCCAGGGAGGTGGTGGAGTCTCCATCCTCAGAGATACTCAAAAGTCATCTGAACACAGTCCTGGGCAACTGGCTTTAGGTGGCCCTGATTGAGCCGGGAGGTTGGACCAGCTCACCTCTAGCGGTCCCTTCCAGCATCAACCATTCTGCTATGCTGTGATTCTTTGAATCTGTGAGGGCAAAAGAGTATTGGTCTTTCTTCCTTTGAGAGCCACTCCGGCAGAAAGTGTCACTAGAAGGCCTGCGGTAAGTGGTTTTATGCAGTGTAGGTGTTATATAAAAATTCCAGTTTCAGATTTCTTCTCTCTTCCAGTTAGCAGCTCTTGGAAGGAGGAGTATGAGACAGAGTTTTTTCTAACTGATTGTAAGCACTGGACTAAGTGCTTGTAAGCACTTTGACCTTTCAAGACTGAGAAGAAATATATTCCTAACCATCAGTCCACCCATTTTCTCCATAGCTGTTCAAAGATGCAAATGTATTGTAAGTCTGAGAATCAGTACGAAACTTCTTTTCATTCATAATATGATATGAATATTCAGAAGTAGTGTGATGCCCAACAGGGACCCAACAGGTCCCCTCCTAACTGTGATCCAGAACAATATTGAGGGAGAGCACCTTCTCTGAGAAGGAGGAAGGATGTGTTGGGCTCTTTGTATCTGTCACAATGACACATAAATCCACCTTCCTGGTAATGTTTATGGACAGGCAGCGACAGAGCAGAAATGGAGTAGAATGGAAGGGAAGAAGCTCTCTGCTAGGTGGAAGTGATTATGAAATCGTCATCTAGATAGTAACAGTTATTTCCAGGTGAAGTTAATTTGTGATTTTATCAATTACTTCACCATCCCTCTACAACTGGGACAAAAGTAATCAATTTTTCTTTTAAATTTCACAGAGCAGGATTAATTCAGTTTGAAGCCAGCTACTGATCTTTCAGTGAATTAATTTATTTCACTATTTCTTTTAATTCTATTATCCTTAACAGGTGGAAAAATTGAACATTTAAGTAATACACACAGTCCCCGTGTAGTGGAGAAATGCATGCATGATACACAAATTTGAAAATGAAATCTTTTGTATCAACGCCTGAAAATCACTGCTATTGTAGCAAGGCAGTATAAACACACAATCTTCAACAGATGGATGTGTAATTTATAAAGCTGTATCAGCTCTCTATCTATACATACACACTCACATATATTTATTATCAAGACTAGAGGGAAATGGTGAACTGCAAAATTATTATTCTATAGAATGGCTCCGTAGTGACACAAACCAGGGTAAGAGCTAAAAACTACCAAGATCATTCAATGGAATTGCAGCCTAATTAATATTTTGCCTCTTTTCTATTATATAAAAGATGGCAAAGAAATCATCTTCATTGTCAAATGATTTCTAAAATGTTTGTTTTAAAAAATACTAAAGACTGATAGTACAGCCTGCATCTCAAGATGGCTTGGTGTGCACCTTCTCATCCTTGTCAATATTTACAATGAAGCGCTTGCAAAATCTTTTATTCAGCAACCTTGATGTCATTCTTGTGACTACAGAGAACTAAAGTCTTCCTGTGAGTTTTGCACTTTTGCTCATAGCAAATATTTTCCCAGTTAACACAGTGAAAATAGTAAAGACACAACATTTAACCATTAACTGCCTGTCTGAAAGTCATATTAATGTTTAGCCAATTGCTAGTCCATACATTTATACTTTTCAAATAAAATCGTGCAAAACATTTTTTTTTTGTTAGCTAACTAGAAGTAATAGTAGAGGCAAGGTAATCTCAGTTGCTGAATGGTTAGAACATTGAGACAATGGCTAGAACATTGTCTAGAAATCATCTAGAAAACACTGTCTAGAAAACAGAAATTCTAGAAATTGTCTAGAAAACAAATGACCAGAAAACAATGGCTAGAAATTGAGCTTTTACTGCCCAACTACATTTGTAGCCTCCAGTGCCTGCTAGACACATTACTTCAGAGAAGCCTCTTTGTCCCTTCTCAGATTCGTTTTCTCTCCTTTCAAAGAACAACCATAACTGCAGATTCTTATGGGATGGATGTTCAAGGTAAAACATTTAGAATGAAAGAAATAGTTACAGATATTATACGCACAGACAAGGCATCACATTTATGTAATTTATGTAATTTATGTAATTTATGTAATAACTATTGACAATAATGCAATATTTACAAAATATTTATCCCTTCTTCAGGAAGCATTCTATTAGGCTAGTCTGCCTGCCTGAACTCTGATCACCTAGGAAATTACAACTTCCTAAGAACATCGGAGTGGATAAAAATAACAGCCTATTTCAATACAGGATTAGAAAAAAAGGGAACAAAGGTCAGGACCTACTGAAGGAAGAAGTAAACAGAGTAGTGAGGGGATGACTTCTGGTATCATTTGGCATGCAAACAAATGGTGGACATGCAAAACAAATTTCTGAATATCAATGACTAGCCATCATAAAGCATGTAATACTGTTATAGTAATCATGATTTGTAACCATGATCCTAATGGTCTTCTGTTTCAAACACAATATTAAATATCTATGAAATATTATTCTTACTTAGTACTACTTCTCTAATAAAATTAGCATTTCAAATGCAAAATATTATAAACACTCTGTATATCGAAGTTGAACAGTTTCGATTATGAATTTAAATTTTTTGAAGGAATCAGCAGAGAGGCGACAGGAGTCCCTAAAGAAGAAAAATCAGTGGCAAACAGTGGTTTGTATTAGTAAAAACAATTTCTAATATGACCACTAGGTGGAAATATTGTACTTACAGTTGGCGATGTGGCTGCTGACAGCAATGGTAAAATTCCTCCACAAGCAATAATAATATTGTCTACCATCTGGGAAATGAGGTGTATTGTGTTGTGTACAAAAATAATATTTTCATTGCTATTGACAAAGTCCATCACAGACTTTGTGGAGTGACTGCAAGAACAGAAGAAAGGATGGATTAAAACCAAGCAGTTAAAATGAAAGTTTAGATAAGTTTATTCTTTGCAACCAGACCGTGAATGTCTCTTCGATATAAAGGCAAAATCTTGTCTACAAAACCTTGCATGTAAATTGTCTAAAAATATGAACGGGACTAGTCTAATGAATAAAATGATTGTTATCTATTTTCACACCAGGATTAGTTTCAGATGCCCGGTTGAGAACAATGGCTCATAACCTTTTATTCCCAACAACCAGTACTTCACTTCACAGGCAGTTCTGCTGAAAGCAGTGGGGTTGTTTCTTCAGCGTAAAAGTTGTTGTTTAATATTAAGAGTTCACCATACTGCACCAGTGCTGTTTGAAGCACCCCTGATAACATGTAGTGGTAACACCTGCTAGTGTTTTAAAGGAGAAACTTGATAATATGGTGATACCTTAATCTAATATAAGCTTTATTAACTAATATTAAATTTAGCATTAGCAACAGCTTTGCAAGCCATAGATTAGCTGAAATCCCAGCAACTCCTAATTGGTAAGAAATTGTCCCATGAAACAGTCACTCCCCCAAAGTATAAAACACTGTGTAAAAATATTGAGGAATAGTCATTCTGTATGTTCTTTTTCCAAAACAACATTGTTGCCAGCCAGCAAACAAAAATTAAATTCTTCAATTGAAAATATACAAACGGAACATTAACCTCCAAGCATTACCTAAACACAAAGTACAAACCCACATATTTGTCCAAAATAAATAATCAAAATTGTCCATTTCCTAGTGACTATCACAGAACAGTTCACCAAACTGGAAATTAAATGCGATATAAATTGGTCCTTGTATGTAACTAACCTCAAGTTTTCTGAAAATGAACTATTCTGTCCTGGAAATTAAATTAAATGTCTCATGCCTAAGGGCTCTGATAACAGTAAGTTATTGAGTATCTCTGTTAAAGTGTACAAAAAATCCAGGAAATCACATTGCTGTCATAAAATATAACATAACCACCAAGACTAACCACAACCAGAAACTGGCATGCAAAAAAAAATTTGTCAACTAGAAAGAGTGATTCTTTAGAAAATGTTGTAGGAAAGAGTTTTTATTTATTTGGCTTGCAGATAGAAAAGCTCTCTTTTAGTTGATCAGTTGAAAAAAATGACACAAGTCCTCCTCAGGTCTGAAATAGAAGCAGCAGGTTCTAACACTAACATAAGCTGATAGAGCAGCTCGGTTTAGTTAGGTATGTATGAGTTACACAATCTCTCAAGAAAACAGAAATTGTTACCTGTGAAATAGAGCTGTTACAGGCTGGGAAGGGGTGAAAAGAGAAGACATAAGATACAGAAGAGCACTTCAGCTAACACCAGCTCTTTCCCTTCCCACTAGCCCAGCTTTCCCTTCCCACTATCCCAGTAACATCCCGTCTACAACACATCTAGTTTTTCCTTGTTGATTGAAACACAAAACAGGAGTTAAAGAAGAAACAACCACCTACCTTCTCCAAACATGTACATCTGTTTCTAGTGCAAAAAGCAAGTCTGTCAGGAGCCTCTGGTGCATGGGAGACCATTTAAACTCCGGAATACGAAACATAGTTGTGCGTGGGCCTGGACTAAACTGTCGTCGCTGCTCTTCTGTCATTGGCATTCCTCGAAATCCCAAGTCAACACGTAAATCCCGGTCTTGCTGGGTGACAGATCGACCCTGTACAGCCTACATCAACAAGAAATTCAAAAATCGTATTACCTTTTGTAATGTGTTTTTGAATAGGTCACAGAATTTGAGAAAGGATGGGCTAAAACTGGACTTGAGCATAAACTGCAGGAGATACTGATATTCCAAGGCAGGCAGCATCCTTCCAGTAAAGGAGCTGCTCCAATTCAAATCAATCAGCACTGAGGGGCTACGGCTGGCCTTCCTTTCAGCTGTTCACCAATGTTTTACACTTAGGTTCTTCACTTGAAGTATTACAGGAAAAAACAAATGCAGCATGTGCAACGTCAGCAGTGACAAGGCTTTGCTTATAGGGAACAACCATTCTTTTGTGCTGATAACACAATATTCTTCGAATATTTCACTCAAAACATGGACAAACTACACAGTGATGGCTTCAAGGAATCAGCGTAGTTTTAGACAGCTCTTCATTTTCCAAACTGATTTATTTATCTGGTCTTTTTAGCAGGAGCATTAGAGAATCAAGTCTAGTCTCGCAAATCGCATCCTGCCAATTTTGTTACACTTTGTTAATTGGTTAACAGTTTGATGGATCCTCAGGACATTTTTTAGATTCTTCCAGAGGCGGTGGATGTGAACTTCATTCCCTTTCAACACCTACACAGTCATGACTGTTTCCACTTCGGAATTAAAGACAAAAGTTAAAGATACACGGAGAAGATATTACGGAGAATACCATCAAGGAAAAAGTAGTAAAGAACAAACATTTTGACTGAATTTGAGGCAAATATTCATAAAAACAAAATTACTTATAATATGCAACATCTCTGAAAGGAAGAAATAGACAGTCTAATCCTTGAAAGTATTTTAGAGTGAGTTTAGATTATCTTAAAACTGGCAAAATAGAAAATATACTTGCTTTGCTCACATATTCATTTCCTGATCTCAGCACACTGTTTTAAATCTGGACACTTAAAAGCAAAAAGACATTTATGAAATATTAGTGCTAGCAATGTAAGAATGGACATGGCATTGGAGTTGAGCTGGAAAACTTCTTAGATCTTTAGTCTGACTGATTTTCTGTCGCCAGCATTTTGAGAACAGGGTAGGTTTCCTTCATTTAATTTGACCTATAGGGATCAAAATTGTTACTGTTGCTTTAATTTCCTATGTTTTTCTTAAAGTTATCTTTAAATTATTCTTTTCTTCTTAGACTATCTAAGATTTGAATTTTTTTTATGAATCTTCTGCATAGTGTTTTCAAAACTATTTTCAGTCTTTCCTAATTTGGACCATAGGAAAGAGTTAATTTTATATTCTCAATATTTGATCTACTATTGATAAAGGCATTAACTCTTCTTAGAAGCAGGAGTTTCCCATCTCTACTTTGCTGTGCAATTTGTTGCTTTCTTTCAGTCCTTTTGAAGAAGACAGCCTACTTCTTACTGACAAGGTAGGGGAGTTTATTTTAGATTTGTTTTTAGAGCATTTGTCGTTAGCAACTCCATTCACATACCACTTGTTCTCTTTTGGCTACAACTACAGGCAGTTGTTATGTCAGCAGCAGTAATGGTATTGTAACTGTACCATAACAGGAGAGCTTTTATCTAGGCAATAATACTGTATTTATGAGAATTTTGATGGGCATTGCAGAAACCACCATGAAACCCAACTATCTACACTTGGGTGGCCAGTGTTCAAGTCATTGTCAGTGTTTTCAGTGGTCTCAAAGAGATCAAATCTAATGTGGCAGTTCCCACGCATGCTGCAATCACAACTCCAGCCTCCCGCTCCACTGTACGCATGTTAAAATTAACAATGCTCTTTACTCATTAAAAAAAATGCTTGATTTATGTTTATTTAATACATATTTCCATCTTTTTTTATTAAGGTTAACATCATTTAAACAGAAAAGATGTAACTATGGACAGCTTACAGTTCACAGGGTATTTTGAAACACCCAAAGAAGAGATTAGGAGATAACAATTCAGGTGGTTATACAGTTGATAATTTTTTTTAAGAAAATTATTTTAAAAAGATATTAATGGCTACATTAGTCAACTCACTGTAGTTTATCATTGATTTTAGTGGGAAATAACTGAAATTTAAGTAGTATATGGAGAGTCAAGAGAGTTAACTAACTTGTAGAGTCACACTCGTGAAGAGTACACAGTTTGTGGATAATTTGCACATCCAAATGATACGTTAGGAATTTTGTGAGTAGCTAGGAGTAAAACATTTGGAAAACATTTTGTTTCTCCTATCTTACAATAATCTGATAAAAGTTCATTAACATTTATGTATAATTTTAATCCTAACAAATAATTATAGGCTTGAGCAATTTACATTTTTATAATTCAACTGTTATAGGTGAAATTCATCAAGAAAAAAAGATTAAAGAACAGAAAAGTCCCAAAGTCACACTGAAAGGATTTTCTACAGTAGCTAGTACAAGGTCAGGTTATCTTTTTCATTAAAGATTTATCGTACAAATTTACTGTGCTATGGCTGCGTATAGGTACATAGCAAATGAATACTAGCATTTTACTTGTCTTTTACTCTTTACACAAAAATCCACATTTCAAAATAAAAACTGACTGCTCCTTTTTCATGCTATCCTCCATTCATTCCATTTATCCATGGTATTAACAGTCTTAAAATTAAGACTTAACATAAGGAACTGATAGTAATAGATACACTATTCCTATTGAGAGCTTTCAGGGCTTCTTCTTTATTACACAGAATGCTTTTAAATCCTACATAATGCTTGAAAATCTGTCACTGATGTTATGAGGATTTTCAAAGTTTTGAAAAAATACTTACAAGAGAACCTCAAACTTTTATTATAATACCTGTCTAGGGAATGTAAGAGCTCCATCTGCTTTTCTCTTCAAAACGGAGAAAACATAGAAGAGAGACTTAGAAGAGAGTGTTCTTTCTGTATGTCAGAGACCACTGGTCTGAGTAACCATTTAAAAAAAAATAATTTAAAAGGGAAAGTACCAGTTTTGGAAACCATAAATTGTTTAAATAAATTAAAATGTCCATTCACTGGAGTTTTTCTGAAAGTATTGTCTCCCTCAAGAACAAAGCAAGCAGACTGATCTGTTTTGTTTCATCGGATGACATGTACTTTGAGCGTAGTTGAGTGTATCTCCGAAACTTGTTCTTCTGACAATTTGGTACACACTACACAGTACTGGGCAGAGCAATTTTTGCAATTTTTATTTAGCTCTTCTTCCATAGTTTCAGGAAGTCTGCTTGGCTTTAAAATCCTAGAAGATAAATACCACTCTACATACTGGCCATGCAGTCAGGTAGTAAAATCTTGAAGGTAGTCAATTCTGTCACCTGACAACATCCTTAAAAGCCGCCTTTGATTACATTCTACAGTCTCTGAACAAAGCCAGTGAAGAAATTAATTCTGTGCTTTAAAGCTTCAAAGTGATCCTATATCTTGCTGTGTATGTAGAGTACAAATTATTTCAAAGAGTAGCCTTCTGCCTTGGCCTTCCCATTTTCAGAATGCTACAGCTCTCACAAAAACACTAATTTCTCAGAATTTTTCAGAAGAAGTCCTAGACAAGAAAGGATCTCCATGAAGAAAGTACATACTTCTTTTATTAATAATCTCTGATCTGGAAATCAAGTCACAGTTTTTCTTCTATTATCCCTAAACTATTATTTTCTTGGGTTAAGATCAAATATGGAGATTATTTATGCCAGTATTCCTGTACAGGAGGAAAGACAGTGTGTATTTCATAGTAGAATATAGATATTTCTAATCTTAAAACACACTAACAAGAAAGTCTAAAGCAGAATTCTAAGAGTATCAGTTAATCTGTCCAGAAGAGCTAAGGAAAATGGCTGAGAGTTTCTCTTAGGTAAGTTTTTTTTAAACTAAAGCATCCACAGTTGCAATACATATTTTCTATACAGACATGGAAGACTTCACAATCCTTGGACGTTACGGCATTTTCAAAGCAAATAGGCTTAGAGGATGGACACCTTTCATATAATTAAAGAAATATACTTCAAACATGTCTCAGATCTCATACCATTAACTTATCCAGCAGCAACAAACAACGATTACATCAGAGGCATACATGGCTACAGCACTTGAAACCTACCTGGGTTGTGGTAGTTGTCTGGATCTTCCGTATCTCCTTTCCTGCTTCCTTACCATCATCAGATCTTTCTGTATCTGATATTATACTTCCTGCATCAACACTAGGTACAGTTTTGCTACCAGAAGACTCTGTCTCAAGAGTTGTGGCAGTCATTTCAGCATATTCTAATCCTTTAGACGATGGTGCCAACTCCCTCTCAGAAATGCTACTCATTCCATCTGAAGTTGTGTGAATCTTGAACTCCTTGTCCTCTATTATGCTTGAAGCACATGTTATATCTACATTACCTGTCATATGTGCAAGCAATCCCAAATCATCATTTACACCAAGGTGCATCTGTGTCTCTTGCACATTTGGAATAGAAATGTGATTACTTGAAAGTTCAGGTAGAAGTTTCTCCTCTTGACTAGGTATTTTATCAAAAAGAAATGAGGTATTGTTAGTAGAAGGTTCATCTTTCTCATCAGCCAGAGTTATTAATGGACCATTATCTTTTTCCTCATTCTTCTTAATAATACCCACACTTCCATGAACATTGTTTTGGAGCTTCTCAACAGCAGCGCTATATACATTATCTAGAAGAGATTCAACTTCTACAAGCGCACCATTTTCTCCAGTTACCAGTGTCTCTGGTGATAAATCCATATCATCAAGTTTTACTTCAGTAGCTTCTACCTTTTCAGCTTTTATATCAACTAAAAGGTCATGAACTTCCACATGCACTCCTCCTCCTGGTCTCTCAGCACTTCCAAGCACATCATCTGACACCTTTGTAGCCATGAGCAAGTCCCTCGTATCTGTACTGACAGGGTAATCCGTTTCACTTTCTGGACTTTGGCTTTGTGAAAGGTCTTCTATCTCTCGAATTTCCATTCCACCTTTTGCTCCTGTTGTCTGAGAGGAAAGACCTGAGATGGTGCTTACATTCCCCTTCTTCCCTTTTTTTATGTTTTCTTCTTCTTGCCTTTGATACTCTTCATACATTTTTGCTAGATACTCCTTGTGAGCCTCATATGTGACCTTAAAGAGAAAAGAACAGATTATGTGGATGAATATATGCTATATGAACTTGGACAAAAACTAACAAGAATCTTAACACCACAGTACATACAGCTTACAAGTTGTTTCGTAGCAAAGGACCTAAAAGGATGACAAAAAATTGCCACCTTGACATGTACGGAGACAGCCACCAGATGGCACTAAATCACTTTACATCTTCTATTACTATGTTGCGAGTCCCTTTGGAGGATTTACCAGTATTAAAACAACATCCACGAGCCATTTCTTACCTTGGAATGGGCTATAGAAAGAGTATCCACCCATACTCTCCAGCCTCCCCATTCATATTTTATTGCATGATACAAGAGAATACGGAAAATGTTGTAAACCATCTCTGTGATCTTCTGCTCTTCAGAGTTCTTCGGGTTAATGTATCCCAGAGAAAACATCCAGTCCTGCCACACTGAACACTGAAGTAAACATCTAAAGTGAAATAATTAGGTCAAAATATATCCAAACAAAGCTTCTTTATTTTAACATTATGATAGTTAAAATAGGAGGAAAATAATATGGTACATCTCCTCTGAACATCAATCCAATGGTAGGAAGAAACTTAAAGATACTTCAGGATGAAAAATATCTAAAGTATATTCTAAAAAAAAGAACCCAGTATTAGTTGCTGAACTAATAAAAGTCACCCCAGACTTATTCCATTTATTTTTTATATATTCCATTTAATATACAGTGTAAAATTCTACAGAGAGTACAACAGATTGCTATTACCTACAAGTCAAGGATGAGAAAATACTATTTGTAGTGACATACCTTCTGTTTTCACGGCTATTACTAAAGAGTTTTATCATATCAGATAAGAACAAACGTCGAACTTCCATCAGCTCTGCACTTGGCGTGGAGTTTTTTAACAGTGTTGCCACCACCTTAAGAATCACTTTGAAAGAATAAATTAGTTACGTAACACATTTTAACATTAAAAAAAAAAGTTGAATTGTTGACAGCGACTAATATAAGTAGTAACTGAAACCCGTATGTATTTGAGACACACTAATAAATTGATCTCGCTTCCTGAACCATAATTCTTTCCAAACACCCCCACAACCTCTAGACAAAACATTTATCATACAAACATAAAATATTGTCCTTACTTGGATTCTGAATTTTCACTGTGGAATCTGGTTCTGGATGCGGTTTATGAACAACTTGAGTGCAGACTTGTTCTGTCAAAATCTAAAATAGAATATTAAGTTCCTTTTACCATTTTTAATTAAACTCTACAGAATTTCTTTGTTCATTTTTAAATTTGTAAAGAACATTTATGACGGCTACACTGTAACTTCATATATAACATTTTGGTAAAATATTTTTATTCTTGAAGAATGGAAATGAACAATTCCTCTATGCAAGGATAAAGACTTTCAGTGGTTGGTTAACTAACTTTTTAGTTAGCTGACTAAATACACAATAATGGTGTTTTAAAGATATTTCATTCATATTCCTCATAGTGTTATACATTCACAGATCAAAAATTCTTTCATGAGCATTGTACATCAAAAGCTATTCTCATGCATTCCATACATAAACAAACCCAAGTATTTCTTAAAATTGGGTTTGGTTTTCCCCCACTGGGGAAGAGGAACAGTCACAGACAACATTCCATAGGAATAATCCTGGGGCTTCACATAATGAGCAAGACAGATCATTCTCCTGTTTCATGAACTGTACCTGACAAACTAATTAATTAGATAGCTGTCACAGGTTCTGTGTATGCTAATTTATTTTTAAGAACAAGCTAAAAATTTAACAATATTAACGCGGGATTCTCAGTAAGTATATTCAGGCACATGTATTTCAAAATAGAATAAATTCACTAGTAATTCTTATTTATTTTAAAGCAGAACTTTAGCTCATTCATTAATCGATAATCAATAATCAATACTCAAACTAATGTCAGCTGTAAACACAATATCTTTGAATGGGTCTTTACATATTGGTTTTTAAAATAGAATGCAAATATGCCTTTGCTTTTTATGAGAGAACATGGAAAATATCAGTTCCTTAGAAAATCTTTTGTACTTCTGGCACTTAACTCCTTTTTCTCCTCCTCTGGCTATTTCTGCTGGTTTTGGCTGGGATAGAGTTAATTTTCTCCATAGAAGCTAGCATGAGGTTGTGTTTTGGATTTGGGGTGAAAACAATGTTGATAACGTACTGGTGCTTCCAGTTGTTCCTAAGCAGTCAAGGACTGTTCAGTTGCTGGCCGGCCAGTGAGTGGGCTGGGGGTGCCCGGGGAGCTGGGAGGGGACACGGCTGGGACAGCTGACCCAAACTGGCCACAGGGATATTCCATACCATACAGCGTCATGCTCAGGATATAAAGCTGGGGGGAAGAAGGAAGGGGGGGACGTTCAGAGTGGTGGTGTCTGTCTTCCCAAGTAACCGTTACACGTGATGGAGCCCTGCTGCCCTGGAGATGGTTGAACAACTGCCTGACGATGGGGAGTGGTGAATGAATTCCTTGTTTTGCTTTGCTTGCGTGCGCGGCTTTTGCATGAACTATTAAAATGTCTTTATCTGAGCAACCTGCTGTAGTTGAAGATGTCCCTGCTCATTGCAGGGAGGTTGGACTAGATGACCTTAAAAGGTCCCTTCCAACCCAAACTATTCTATTCTATGATTCTATGGTTCTGTGGTCTTAAATAGCAGGATCTGTTCCATCACCATAAGTGAAAAGTCTTACAGAGACTAAATAAAAATTATGACATTGTTAGTAAAAGTATCCAAAACATGAAAAAGTACATTCTGAACGAAGAAATCCATTCTTAAATTTCTTTCTAAAATTTTCTGAAAAGTCTTGATAATAAGGATATTGTAAAGCACAGAGTGACAATATAATTAAGTCGTAATTTTTATAATAGGGAAGACAAACTCTATGTTTAACTGTACCTCATAAAGTGTGTTATATGTTGTAACGGTCACCGTATTTGTATGCAGCATCAACCTTTCTCCAAGAAGTGTGAAAAGACTGTGAGTATGCATGATTTCAACCTTTCGCCTGGAAGAGAAAATAAAAATATTAGGAAAATGCCAAGCACGTTGAACATTTTAAGTAAATACAAAAAACCCAGAAGACATATATTTGATGTTGCATGAAAAAGTTCTAAAACTTGTTATTCTGTAAATATTAAGAATGAAACATCATTTAAGACTATTTCCAATATGAATACAATTGTAGCAATACACAAAAGTTCTCATATATTACAATGCAAAGGAAATAAAATTCTGAAAGTTCTGAAAGTCCTAGTGATTGAAGTGAGTTTTATAACTAGGATCAAAAACTACTCAAATCTTAAAAAGTGGAGAAGAAAACAGCCCACATCAGTGAATTCCATCTGTCCCAAAACACTACTCTTTTAAAATTAGATATTACTTCATAATTAAACAGAATACTTCCTGTAAATTGCATTATTAAATTTATCTACTACTGTAACAAATAAGAAATAAAAGTCATTATTCAAAATAATAGCCTATATTAAAGCAGCAGAAAAATATGAAATAAGATAACATACAGTAAATTTTCTGTAAAATTTTATGCATTCAAAAGCTAAGAAACTCCCTTTTCATGTTTCCTGGTGCTGATAACACAGGTTTAAAGTACATAGATTCATTCTAGAACTTTTGAAATTAACACATTATATTATAATTTTCAAATAACCACAGAAGAGAGTGGCAACAACTTATAACAGTATGCACTCTTCTGTGCACAGAACAGAGTTCAGGAGTCACTTAGGAGAAGAAGTACACGTATTCAACCTTGTGAGCTATGATGCAGCACATGGAAGTGAAAACTCATTGGAAGGTTTAAATGTGCAGATAAAAACCAAAAGTAAGTAACGGACTATGATTTCAGTGGTGGCACAGAAAGAATCAAAGATGGAAGAGAGGGCAAAGAACAGGATTTTGCCAACTGTTAAGGTTAGACAAAGTAGTCTATCATCACAGATCACAAAGAAAAATCAATTTAGTTATTCAGGCTCTCATCTAACACATTACTGGTCACTTTTCCTAAGAATCAATTGCCTCCACTCAACAGCATAATCTGCAGTAAATATATATATGAACTTCAGCAATGGTAACTGGTTTTGTACCTACACATTTGTTATTAATATTGTATTGGTTCAGATTTCATAAATCGCATTATAACATCTCCTTATGCAACTCTGCTTTAGTGTAGTGAACACAATGTCTGTTTCCTGTATTGTGAAACAGAATTTTAAGTGCTTTATAATTTTATAATCGCTTAGCATTTCCTGTAGTTGACTACAGTTTTATAAAATCGTGTATATGCACACATACGTATGTACACAAATAGGCACAATTTGTGTTAGCGCTAGCTGTAAGGGATGAAAATGGGGGGGCATTTTTACTTGCTGAAATCTACATAAAATGTGAACATTTACAGATGTTCAGAGGTCTGAAAAAAACCTTTGAAAGTCACACAGAATATTCAAGTGGATTTCAATGACTTCAATTACATGAAAAATAAAGTTATTTAATTTTGTGCTAAGCACTTGCTTTCACTCAACAATGGAAACTACACTGATACATCCATAATTACAAGTGGATGCTAAGGACCGGGAAATGAAATTTCAGCTTCTGAAAAATCTCACTTTTCTTTTTCTGTAATGTTCCATTGACAGAGTTTACTACTTAATTTACTGGATAAGATAAATATTTTAAACAAATTATTTATTTGGACACAATCAGGCTTCTGCACAAGTCAAACCTTCATCTGGTGTATCTTAATGCAACTCCTATCAATGTGAACGATTTTTAATAAGTAATGTTTGAAAAGCCCTTGGAGATTCTTGAGTGGACTATCAATTTGCTTCATTAATTCCCCGACCACTATTTGGCTTGCAGCATCTCAAAAGAAAAATCCCATTTGGGAGCATATTCTCAGCTAACTGTCTCTCAATTATACAGTCATACTTTATTGATCTTACCGAGAAAAGCATGTCTAGCAGTACCGCACACCGGCTGGACCCCTACCTCCTCTCCCTTCCAAGGAGGATTTAGATGATGAAGTCTCTCATGAAGCACACAGTTAATTTTTATACTGCAGTCTCCCACTGGAATATTGTTGTGGGTTAACCCTGACAGACAGTTAAGCACCACACGTAGAAGGGGGAAAGTGAGCAGCAGGAGATTACGCAGCACTGTATGCTTTTTAATTCTTTCTTAACACTGAAATATGGAAGATGAGACTAAGTACATCTATTTCGTGACACCTATTCTTCTCAAATGTGAATATTTCTTGCTGCCACATTGTATACATTAATATTTCTTGCACAGAGGTGTGTCCTCACCTCCTTTTTTATGATCATTTACTTAGTCTATTTGCTTTTCCTTCTGAAACTTTCCCATGTGAATAAGATATTCTTCTATTTAATTTTTCCCACAATTTTAAAGTTATTTTTAAAAGTACTGCCCTGAAACTTTTATTGCAATGACACTGAAAATTTTTCATTATCCTTAGCTGAACATACAATATACATATAAAAAATGTATTTTTGGAAAATGTTATTCAATTGTTTTAAGACTTGGATTTCAGCATATTTGGCAGACAATCGCTGTATGTTTTCAAATGTCAGAACAAGTTAACCGGAAAATTAATTTTATCCCGATGTATAAAGGTGCAAATTATTAATCAGAAAACCTAATGATTTTAAGTAATCTCTAAAGACTGTCAAAGAACACAAGGTAATCATGACAAAAAGACAAGAAGAATTTGGAACTTAAATACATCACTATAACAATTTTAAAAGTACACTTACTTATGACCCAAGTGTTTAAGAAAATAGCCAAGGACCTTCAAAGCTTGCACCCATATACTCTCACTTTTGGAAGCCAATAATTTATAAATTACTCTAAAAAAGAAAAACAAATTCAACAGTTTTTTCAGTTTATTAGTGAACATCACATATATAGATTGTATTTCTCTGAACAGGGATACTTCTTAATAAAACTATGAAAATAACAATTTACACAAAATGGAAGGTTACACTGAAAGCACCAAGCACAGCGTAAGACTTTGATTATGAATTCTTTAGGTTAGAGACATGGTGTCTTTTGGTTCAGTTCAAGATTTCATAACTGAAAGCAACAACCTTGTCTCATACTTCTACCTAGGAACAATCAAATAAATGACAGTCTGAGCTGTTATAGCTTAAGACAAGAGAAGCAGACTGGAGCACGTAAGGTCACATCCTAGAGTTTTCTGGAGTACCTGGATGTTACTAAAAATCTTGTTTCAGTCTTAAAAACCCTACTCAATATTCTTTCTACACAGGATAGGGTACCTGCATTTTATCACAGGATGTTCATACTGAAATCTCATTTGTCAAAAGTGAAATGTGGCAATATAGTACACAAAATCCCATATACACCTATGAAGGTGCATCCTCACTGCATCAAAATTTGAAGTAGAAAAAAAAATAATACATCCCATGTTTTTAAATCCTCTATAAAAAAAGGCCTAAAAATTTAACTAATTTAATTTATTACTTATTTAATGAATATGATTGGTTTAAGCACAAATTCTACATTCTTTCAGAAAGGAAACCACTCTTGATTTGAAGACATCAAGAGACAGAAAACTGTCTTCAACAAGAACAGAAGACTGTTCTTCAACAAATTTTTAAATTTATATTTTAGTTTCCCATTTAAATTAGCTGAGTTCCAGCTTTTAGCCATTCTTTTCAGTCTTTTTCTAATAAAGAGAACTTTAGGAGATGGTATCTTCTTTTGAAAGGACTTATGCCATTATCGAATGACCTCTGAGGCTTTTGTCCCCTGATAACCTAAGGAGATGAACCCTTAATTCAATGTAAGGCATGTTTTTTGAACACTTAAATGTTGCAATTCTGTGCATGGTCTCGACTTTTCCAACACAGACTTTTAAACACAGATACTGCACCACCAAACAGTTTTAATATTGGTACCACAAATGTTACATAAAGTTGTGTTAAATCCTCAGTCTTACCCGTCTTTGAAAGGTGTCAAGAATAGAATTCTGTCTGAATACAGACAACTATAGGCAGAAAACAATGTCCTAACTGTAAGCACGAGTCTTCCCTTCAACTAGCATTGTCATTCAAACAGTTTTAAATACAAGTATTTATAAGATACTAGCATTTTGGCAAAACAAAGCTTCAATTTATCAGGTAGTAGATGTTTGGGTTTTTTTACTATCCCCTTGTATTTTTCAAAGTATTTTCAGCACAAAACAAAATTCTATAGTAAATATGAAATTATTAGCATAAAAACCTGCATTACCAAATTAGGCATAAGAAAACAACAAAAATACCACTTCTCTGGGAACTATCAGTTATTAATTTTCTGCCAAACAGATAAACGTATGAATTGCACAGATAGCCTTTTTAACCTTTTCAGAGAGAATTTGAGAGGTTAGGGCACAATGTGTCTTGTTTTCCTCTTCTTCCCTCCAGATTATGTTAAACATCTGAAGACAGAATATTAAAAATTATTCTGGAATAGATACTTGGTGTTTTGATGCATCTTGTTAATTACATATTCTATTTGAGATTGAGAAGCAAGCACAACAGTGCATTTATCTTCAAAAATCATAACAATAACCTTAAGTGGAAATTTTTTTTCCTCCAAGCTATCAAAACCGTTCTGTTTTGGACAAAAAATATAGCCTAAGTTAATAAAAACTGTAATTGGAAAGATCAGCAAGTATGATATTTATGTGAAAAGGAAGCAATCTGGAGAGTGATGATACCGGAGCTAATTTTAAGATATTTTCTCACTTCACTGTCTTACCGTATCCCATTTCTCTGATCAAAGGCAGGTATCATGGATGCTGGATGTTCGGACATTAGTGCCACTAGCAGCTGCAGCACATCATGAATATTTTCATCCTGTATGACAAGCATCAATGTTATTCTACAAACTAACCTCAACAGCAGGCTTCCCATAGAGCTGGTAAAACTGGTTACAGTAAAAGATAGGTAATTACAGAAATGTACCTCATGCATTGTTAGTAAGTAATTTAATATGCTCTGCAGTTCATCTTCTTTCACTCCTCGATCCTAAAAAAAAAAATAAAAAAAAAATGAGGGGATTACTCAGAGAAAATACATTCTTAAGTTTGGCTCAACAAAAACATGGCCAAGTCAAATAATCCTACAATTTAAACTCAAAAGACTGAATTCTCTCTTTCATTTCATTGCTTTTCCTTATCACATTGACAACTCAAACAGCATGAAGTTTCTAGCCCTCTATTCCTGCTAGAAAGGATTCTTATAGTGTGGGCCCTCAGATACTATTAATTATTACTGCCACTCCTCGAAGCCCTGACACAGAACAGAAAAAAACCAGGAGGAATTAGCCAGTCCAGAAAACAGTGGTTTTTAGTCTAGTCTCAAATGATAGATTATACCTCAAAGATTAGCGTTCAGCTGTAACAGAGAGAAAGAGTCCTAGACCATTTCAACCAGTGGTAGAAACAAAAAAAAGGATACAGCCATAACTAACTTAACAACTGCCATTACCTTTTTCATTTGATCAATCAAGCAACTATCTACTATCTTATGAAAAAATCCTAAATAACTGAAAGGTTCTGGAGTGTCACATACTATTTCTGCAACTGCATTTAATAAAATATATATGGCATAGTTTGGTGAGGTTAATAAGAAATATTTTACAGATTTATTACCTTTATGTTGATTAGAAATATGTGCACGAACATTAAAATTAACCAGAAACGGATACAATACCTGACCGGTATTACATATTTACTTGTATGAAAGATCCTATTACATATATATAACAGATCTCAATGTTTTCTATATAGAATAGACTCTTTTACCTTCAATATAAGTTGTTTCAAAAACAGCAGCATAAATGCCCTTAGGGATATGATTTCTTTCTGTGAGGGCCGAGGACCATCTGGAAGAAGCAAAATATACCGCTTTTAAATATAAACTAATTCCTTGAATGACTGCAGCTTCTTAAGGAAATCACAGTTCCTACAACAGATTTAGTATTCTATTAATTATGTAAATGTTCATATTTGCAAATGCTATCATTTATAACCTTTCAGAATCACATTTTACAGCACTAATATACATACGTATAAGTGATGTTTCATTTTGAAAAAAAAGAAATCCATATATATATATATTCTTAAACAAAGACACAGGAAGATGAAAGGTAGTAATCAGGTCTAGACTCACACAACTAAATTAAGATATATGTTCTGTAGGTGTCTTCATATGAGCCAGGAGTTTCAAACCCCAATATAAGCAACTTCCCTCTTTACTGACGACATCTACTCGACTGACCCAATGTCAGTGCGCAGTTCAGGATAAAAATTATGAGTTCTATTGACTACATTGAGTTGCATTCCACTGAAACCAACAGGAGTTTAAACACCTAGTACAAGGCACACTGTGGACATGTAAACTTAAAAGGGTCTGAATACAAAGTTGAATCTCACCTAAAGTACATGATAACAACTTGGAATAACTAAGCCACCATTTTAAATACCATCTGAATGAAATCCAGCAGAGAAAGGATTAATGAAATGTTAGTGGTGGGCATTACCTGTAGCAGAAACTGAATCTATTTTATCAAAGATAAATTACCATCTAAAGAAAATATTAAATTTAAACCAGAAAAAGTGATCCATAATACTTTAAACAATTGTGCTTGAGCAAGTACATTAGGAAAAAAGAAGTAACTAAAAAATTGAATAAGAAACAGAGGTTGAACAGCTATATTGACTTGAACCTTGCTCTATTGTATTTTTCATTATCCCTTTTCATACATAGTTAAGTTTGAACTGGAAATTCCTTTGTTAAGTTCCTACAATGTGTGTCATAGACAGTCCTAAATTTTGCACAGTGAAAATAAATGCAGACTGATTTATTTTTTCATCAACCATTTAATCTTATGCTGATAAACACATATCAAAGCTTAATAACACTCTATGTCTCAGTATTATTTCCAATCCAGATGAATGTAACCTTTTAATGAAGATTTTTTTTTATAGTGTCCAGTGCCACTCTTCGAAGTGAAGCCACTGTTGTACACACAGTAATTCAAGCTTGCAAAAAAGGCAAACCTGAAGGAAAATTATATTTGTTTGACTAGCAGGAACAAAAAGAGTTTTCTTCCCTGTTTAAGAGTGGAGAGAGAAGAACTGGGTACTTTTCAAAAAGAAGCAAATAATTCTCAACCTCCCCTCCCCATCATATGTAAAAACAGTAAGCATATCATTGTAAAAAGTCTATCATATATGCTTTAATAGTTTTATAACCATACATCCTAATGGCACCATTAAACATCTATTTCTCATTATAAAAACAGAAATTGGATTTTTTGGTACTAGTTGTAACTACATTAAATATTGAATGTGTTTTTATGGAAACGGTGTGCTTCTAGCCAATAGCTATTTTTTTCCCTAATTCAAATGCAGATTCAACTCTAACTGCATGACAGAAACCTGTTTCTTTGCACACCCTCTTCCTTCCTACACCTTACTGGGTTCAATATTGGACAATATCTGAAAACCAGGCCTAAAAACTGAGGTATTTTGTCTTTTCTGGAAGACTGTAATTATGGAAACAGAAAACAGAACAATAAGACAACGGAGAGCTCTGCAAAGCATTTCAGTAACAGAAATTTTAAGGAAGGATTAAAAAGAAGATATCCCAAATTAACTGGGCACCTGTTCAAAGATACCTGAATTTCATATTTCTTATTCACATACCCACTAGTTTCTCTAGAGATGTGCGAGAACCCTGAAAAGGGTTCTTCAACACACGGAAGATACAAAAGGAGTTGTTGCTTGCAGGTTATATGCCAAGCAAGTAAAACGATGCTTTTTCCTTCAGTCCTCCAGTACTATTTATTCCGTGTATTTTGGTTGTGTCGAAGATTCACTGCATTAGAATCAGAAAAAGGGGACAGCCTCTGCCCAGAAGACTTTAATAGTTTGAAAAATTAAAAGAGGACTGGTAGAGAAAAATAAGAGAGGCTGGAGAAACTGGAGGCTATGTAACCATTAGGTAGCTACAAATAGTGGAAGAAAGGACTGCAGCAATAGTAATGCAACAGTCCTCTGATACAGATTGAATGAAATTAATCTGGGAAGTTGTAAAGCTACATAAAGTGGATTTGCCACTACAATTGTTATGTCATCACTTTTTGGCTTCATAACTAGTTGAAGAACTTCATTATTAACTGAAGATTTATTTAAAAAAAATGCATCATTGCCCAAACAATGGTATAATTTATGTTATAATTAAAAAATATACTTTATACACGCATATACTGAGGTAAAGAGAGACAAGTGGATCTTGTTTTTCAGCTCAAACATTGAAAAGTAGTTTTCTTTATTGTCTATTAATCTTTGGACCCATCACTGGATGGACAATTCAGTGTCACCATCACTTAGACACTGACTAAACCCAAACCCAATCCAAATCAACAACAGAGATAATCCTTTTACGATCTCATACAGCAACCCTGTAATACAAAAGTATTTGTCCCTCGTACAAAATAGCAAAATTCTTGTTAATTGGCAAAGAGAAAGGATCCCTTATCCCACACGAGGATGAGTCACTAAATAATTTCCTGCTTTTAGATTTTTTTGGTATGTATTTATTGCAGATAGCTCATGATTTGCATCAGATTTTTTTAAAATATACACTCATAATGAGAGTTAGCCAGCTTTATCCAGACAAAAATAAATTAAAAAAAAATTACCCAATTCATCCATGCAGCACAGAGCAATTATAGGTGTATAAACCAGAACTAATTAAGATGGAATAAGTAAACATATTCACAGAACAAAGTACAATCAGTACTGGTGTAAAAAACTCATTGGGAACTTTGAATAGCAAAAATAATGATCTCTAATCCTGTCTTTGGAAATAAAACACTGTGTTATCAGCTCTACAAGCAACCGAACACAACATCCTTCTATCTGTTTTTTTTTTAATGTGTAAAAAGCATGATTTTTCTATTCCTTAAATTAATAAAACACGATACAGAGAGCAGAATCTGATCTCCACACATGCATAAATAACATCATGTTATGCAGATCACAGAAAGACCTACTTTTTATCTTACTGTTGCAAAGATAACGAGAACTGAGTTCCACTCTAACCCAGCCATTGAAATAACTCCATGCAACTTTTTTTATCCATAAAAAGAAAATTTGCAGTTACTTTTTCATAATAATTTTCATAATTCCCATGTTACTAGCTCACGTTCAAAAATGTTGGACATTAAAAACATTCTTGAAAACTCTATCTAACATGAGATAAATTGGACTTTAACAACCATGGATTCTGTAGCAGGAGGCAAGATACCACTCAGGAAAGTCTGTTGAGAGTAAGAGCTGAGAAGCGCACTGGAAACACTAGTAGATAAAAAGAAATGCTTGGTCAAGGACTCAAGAATGAACTATGCTACTCAGCAGCCTGAAACGAACCTTTCTTTCATACCAACAATGAAGTTGCAAGTATTTCATAGGGATGCTCTGCAACAGAGTCCAAAATTACAGTTTAGCACAATACAGTTCTGAGAGTTGTTAACACTGAGTATCCTAAGTTGTTTTTTTTTTTTAGGAAAAGACCTTACAATATTTAGTTTATTTATTTATTATTGCATACATTTAATGCTTTCTCTTTACTATACCACTGTTGGTCCATTAGTGTTTTCAGAGAATGCCGTGCAATTGGTAAGTAATTCCAATGAGGGTTTTTCAAGGCATAAATATCATGGTGGAATCTAATAAGTTCTCTCTTAAATTACAGAAATTGTACATCAACTTAATTCAGCAACACGGAGAATTTTTTTTTAAAGTGCATAAATGTTTTGTTTCTTTTTAAAAGGTTAACAAAGAAATTAAACTATCCAATAGTTAGTAGACACCCAAAGATGAAAATAAAACAGTATATTTAAATTTGTTGCTTTTTATTAAAAATATGTGTGTCTTGCCCCTTGTGAAAGACACTCACAGCTTGGCTTGTCTTTAAATATCAGTCTAGTATATATTTTGAAAAGATGAAACATCAAAGAACAACAAAGACTGGTAACATAACGCTAAGACGGCTCTGGCAGCTTGAAGTATTATCATTGAAATGCATGATCTACCATAGCAAGATAAAGAACTAAATATCTTCCCACTTATCCTCTTACTCATTTCCAAAATCCACAAAAGGAAATAATTACAGAAGGAAGTAATATAATTTTAAATAGTTTTTACTCAATTGTCTGCTTCACTGTGTCTTTAGATGCTGCAACTGCTGGGCAACCTATGATCTTCTCCTGCCTTCACATCTTATTCTGTATGATTTAACAAAATGTTAAAGGCATGCATGAGGCAAATCAAGAGAACAGCTGTAACCATAATTCAAGCAAAATGTAAAATATAATAAAGTTTAAGGATTCTTTCCTGTGGAAATTGGTTCGACTTTTTCTGCTTTTCCTGACATAAGAATTATTTCACAAGTTTACTTTTAATATGGTCTTAATAAAACACAAGTCGCTTCATCCTGCCACCTATTTATAACTGGCAATATACTTTAAAAAAAAACCACAAACACAACATAAAGAAAGTAAAACTCATCATTTTAAACAGAAAACTTGCCACCACTATGTAGGTCTTTATCTAAAATATAAAACCTACTAAGAATAATTATCAAGCAAGCTGGTAAGTATATATTTTGAAAAAGTGTTTCTAATACTTTGGAAGGAAACAAACCAATACAAATTTAGTATACTGATTCCAAGAAGAAATACCAGTTTGAAACAGGAAAGCAATACTGAAAGAAACAAAACCAAAATTGAAATAAATATTTGAATCTTTTAAATAATTCAAAACATTGACAG
This sequence comes from Phaethon lepturus, assembly GCF_000687285.1. NCBI lineage: Eukaryota > Metazoa > Chordata > Aves > Phaethontiformes > Phaethontidae > Phaethon > Phaethon lepturus. The sequence goes on from NW_010526906.1 coordinate 150,643, forward strand.
CTCCTATTTTATAAGATGAATACGGGGAGAAGCAAGGGGGAAACATTCATTTTTTAAGAAAACAGCATTAGCCAAATGGGAAGCTTCAATATGGAGCTACTTTGGCTTTAAACGAGGTATACTGAACTGTCAGTACAGAAGACTCACACACTTTGTGCTTTATTAAACAGGGGAAGGCAATAAAAACTTGAAGCTGAGTAGCTGTCTGCAAGTAATAGTAAATCAGCTACTAATATTAAAAAGTGTTTCAGAATCTCGACATAAAAAATGCTATGCCTAGAAGACAAGAAAGCATCACACTACTAAAATGTCTGCATGAATAACCTTACTTTCTAATATGACATAAAATTATTTGGAGGCAGTATAGTTCAGTGACGTTCAGTCACATTTCAGATATTAGCAAGATTTCCATTAAAGTCTTTTTCGGATCTGAAAAGACTGATGTCAAGTTAACTTAAGAGTTTCATCTGCCTCTGATAAGGGAATATCATATGCCATTTTCTCGCACTATGACATTTTTCTGTTTCTTACAGTAAAATTACTGCTCATAGACAATGGGTCTTGTTCTTTCATTTTGAAACATCAAATGCTCTTTAAAATGGAACAACTCTAACATTCACATAATTGTATTCTTACAGTGTAAGTTTCTTATTTTGGCAAATTTCTTTTTACACGTTACTTTATGTTTTAACAAAAGATGAACTTGTTGGCTACATGTGGCAGTAGTGGCTGTATGCAGGCAAATAAAATCAACAGAAAAACAAAATCCTGGAACAGTTAACTTTTTTGAAATACTAGGATTGGTGAAGTTATGAGCTGCTGAAAACAGAGGTGGAAAGAAAAAAGCATGAACTGTATTACCTACAGCTACTTATAGTATTGTGAGACTATTAGCCTGAATCAGCCAGACCTGCATATCACATTGGCAGATTGCACTTAATGTTAAAAGAAGGATTATCTGGTGAAGAAAAGTAATGTAATACCCAAGTGATTAAACCTTTTGAAAAGTTTTCAGGAATTTCATTGACTGAAAGCAATTAATGTGATAAAAACCTAATATGAAATTAAGTTAACATGAAATTAAGTTAATATGAAATTAAATTTAGCAACCTATCACCTCAGCAATTATTATATTTCCACAGTCGTTTGCTTGCGAATCACCACACTTATTACAGCTGTATTAGTCAGAAGCAGAGGCTACCTGTGAAATACTAGCAAAAAAAGTCCTAGTGCTGATTTGCATGGAGAAATTCCATAGCTATGCTGGATTTGCACATCCATTGCTATGTCACTGATCTTCCTCCCTGATAAGCCAAAATTTTTCAACTCAACACAAGGAAAGCCATTTTTACAGACAGGAAAGAGAGTACTACAAAATACTTATAGTTCCATCAGTTATATGGGGCTTTCTGCAGTCTAAGCAACAGGGAGGAAGGAAAAGGACAAGGATCAAAGAAGAAAGTTGAGATTAACATTTAAAAAAGTCAAGTTTATCTAGAAATATAACTAAAGGAAAAAAAGGAAAAAAATCAAATACAGTGGATAATAATATGTATTTTGAAAATGTGCATGGTCTCACAGTTTATCAAGCACCTTCCCAACTACTGTATGAAGGCCTTAGTAATTGTGATTTTTGTTGTCACACTACTACAGCAAACCATCAGTAACTTGCACTATCTGATTCCTTCTCAGAGACCTACCTGGTTGCCTTCCTGAGAAAACCAGAATATTGTCTGGAACTCACACAAATGCGACGAGAGTGTACTACATGCTTAAAATAGGTAAGAATCAAAGAAAAGACAGGGAAGTAAACCAGCCATATGTATGCTAACTTACAGTTAACTGATTCAATTCTCATTCCTAATAGTGTGACCTTGTGTATCCCATGACTTCTGTTCAGATTTTGATGAATACATTATATATTTTTTTCTAGCTATTCAACTGGCATTACACATGCAAATACTCCAAAAATACAGCTAACTGCAGAGACGCACATCTGAGCAAGATAAAAAACAAGCCATACCTCCTACAGAAAGAAATGTCACACTGTTTCCACAAAAGAGCAAGCCTAGCCAGAGGGAAGTCTGCAATATGCAATACATTTTCAAAGTGTTGTTAGGGACTAGTGTCATGGCACAGAAGCACAGGAATGCTTTAATTAAAACACAAAACAAAACAACCCCCAGAAAAACAAAACCCAAAAAGAATTACTGCCATAACAAGTAGACAATATTATAAAACTTAAGAGTCTCAAACTAGTTGAGCAATTTTCCAGGTCTCTGTCTAGGTGTAAATATGGTTGGCACCTGAAAATTTTACCTCCCAACAGCTGGTCATTCAACAGTCACAAATACAATGTACGTCGTATAAGATGGTCAGTTCAGTTCTTAACATCCTAATTCCTCACTGAGCTTAGACACGTGATTAACTGATGGCAAAACTGTACCTATGCAGCATAACAGTGTAACCCTCAGAGTAGAGCTCTGAAAGCATGAAGCTGGATAAAGTCATTCCCAGGGTACGATTCAGCTCACCCTAATTTCAGACATCTACAGTGTAGTTGTCAACATGTGCGACCAGCTTCTAACCCTCCACTGAAGTCAATGGAGATTTAATCAATATAGCCAATGGAGTCTAGAGAGCGACTGCCTTTCAAACAGTTCTCAAGGCTCTGTTGACTGGGGTAAGACATAGGTTCCTAAACATACTTACCAGTGTGATTTGACATGCCATAAGGTATCCAAAATACCTACACAGAACAAGCAGATTTGACACAGGATGCACAGGACACCTACATGCTTCTGAAAGGCAGGTGGGATGCCCCACTGAGACTAAAATGATGATAGAAACCCATATTCAGGCACCTGACTCCTGCATTCCACTGTGTATAATCAGCAGATGTCTAGGTCAGATGGAGACGCTTTCATTGTAGGTACTGAAAAGGAACTTTTATTTTGGCAGAGGGAATCCAGAATCAGTGTAAGTGGAAAATATACTTTATCATTGACAAAAATTTAAAGCTAATCAAGTAACCACCACAGTTAATCTTCATAATCTGGTATTACAAACTTTTCATTCAAATGAACAGGGAACAGTGTGCTTTTGTTGGGTATATTTAAAGCAAATATTAGTAATTGTATGAAGAATATTGTTCATCTAATATTATAGTATGAGAGAACTATAAATGAGGTCCCAAGTCCAACAGCAGCTCTTTCTGTGAACCTCAGCAAGTTACAGCTTCTCTGCCTATTAGGATATCTAATCTAGGGCAAGAATTGTTCCTTCCATTTTTATTAATTAAAAAAAAATATTGAAGAAACCCCATATGCATACAGCTTATTTACAAATGAAGAATTATCCAATATCTTATATGTTATATATGTAACATTCTTAAATGTTTGGATATGTGACAGCACTAAAACATTCTCCAATTATTCAATTTCTCAACATGACAGTAATAGTTACAGAATAAAGATAATTAATAAGTTCTGCTATATCAATTAACTTTTTAAGAGACTTTCAGCTGAATCCTCCCTGCTGTACACAAGTAGTCAGCTAAATGTAATGACATTACAGCTGGAATATACAGGATTAGAATAATTTGATGCTCTGGTTAATACACATCTGTTACATGCAGCGTTTAGCCCGTATGTATTATTGTATTTTGTTGTTGCTGTCATTCAATGCTTCCTGAGCTAAGCTAAGCACATGATTATAAGCAAAGTTAAGTCAATCCCTATTTTATAAAGGCAGAGAAAAAATCTTAATAAACCGCAACAACTGGAAATACAGCTTCAGAGATCTCAGCAGTGAGAACTAGAAGTTTCCACTCTGTTTTCAAGGTCACTTAACACTACCAATCATTGAAAGCCCACAAAGCTTTCCTTGGTATATGAAATACACTTAGCATTTCCTCTTTGTTACACAAGAAGAAAAATCAGTGATTTTAACATGTTTCCTAAAGTATGCCCACATAAGAATACGCTATGTGAGTGAAGACCACAGTTGGAATCTTCTGGGAATACATATAAACGTAAGGAATTATCATCAGAGGTGTATAATACACCTAAAGTACTTGTATAGTCCTTCTACTGTTGACCACCAGCACCGATTATTGCCATTTACTTACCTCCTTGTCTACAGATCCAAGGAGCTTTCACATATTTACATCATAAACCTTCCTATACAAGAAATGTTTGTATTTTCTTTCTTGTGCATTGTACTTACCTAATCCTTTAGGAGTAATGCCACTGCTATCAGCAGGATTAACCACCCAGTAGTAGTATTTCAGAGTGTGCATTAACTGCAGTACTGTTCCTACTCTGCGGATAGTGTTATAGATCGTAGCTGTTCCAATGAATTCAGCTGACAAATAGGTATACAAAGACAGCTGCACCTGAAGAATGGAATAGTTATCCATGTAAATATAATTTCTGTACTAGTAACCTTAACCTGTAGTTTTTTTAGGATTTACTTTGGTTATGAGATAAAAACCTAAAAAATAATTCCAAATTTAGGTAGGACAGGGGCTGTACTGACACCTGGAATGACCTTCAGAGGTCCCTTCCAAACTAAATTTTCTATGCTTCTATGATTTAAGACATGATAAAGGTACTGGTTTGTTTTCTATTCTGGCTTTTTAAACTAAAAGCATGTATTTTTCAGATTTTAGGACCATGTCACTTTTCATTTTGGTCCACATTCCTCAACTGTGATTATTTAGGAAACCAACTAATTCATCATTACCAGAGATGAATGATAACTTTTAATAATTTTTATCAAACCAAAATACATAATTTAAATTAAAATGAAAGTTTATGTGAATGTGTAACAACAGATATCTCACCTTTTGCTTACAATTAAAAATACATGCTTTTATGCTTAATCTTTAGGAAAACAATCTAATCCAACCACTGAAAAAGGGATGCGATTTCTAGAAACAGTCTTTTAATAGTATAAGCCAGAACCTTAGGCAAGAATGTAACTTCTTTTATGAACTTATAAAAGACAATGGAGAATATAGTTAAACAGGGTATAGATTTCATGATCTAAAAAATCTTTGCTATTACCATGTTTTAAAATAAAAAAAATTAAAACACTAAATACCATGGTATAAAAGAATACTAGTATTTCACTTCATTGTCGGAGAATTGTAACATCATTCAAGTGTACAATTACCTTTGCAGGGGTATGTATCCAGATAGCAGGATTAAAAAGGATGTGATCACATAATTGCTTCAGTAGAGGTGCTCCATGAGACAATCCATCCAAATATTTTGCAAATGACAAAAATTGTTCCAGAACTGCTCTGGTTATATGAACTCTAGATGACTGGGGAAAAATAATCAGAAAGAAAAAGATAAAGAAAAACCTTCTTCATTAATATACTTAGAGCAGAAATATGAAGTGATATTTTTACCAGGCTCATTTTTACTAAATACATGCAACCTCATATGTTTTTATGTCATTGAATATGAAAGGAAAGTAAGAAAAAAAATTAACAGCAACTTATACTTTCTAATAATATTCACAGTTTTTCTAATGGATACATTTAACAGGTTAAAAACATTCATTAATAACTGAGGTAAAATCCTTTTCTGTTGTTGTTGTTTCGTTGGTTTTTTTTAATTAAAATCCAGTCAGGATTCTACATTTTACAGCACAGTACCTTCAGAACTCCATCTGAAGTCCTTAACTCTTCTTCAATTAATTATGTGTCTTACTGAAATAGGGTGTCACAGTATGTAAACACATATTACTGGTAGAGTTGCTTTTGTTTCTTAAACTTAAGTAGGTATTTGAAGGAGTTGGGTTCAAGGTTTCCTCAAATTTCAAGAAAGTCCTTCAGTTTCACAGCACGTGCTACAAAGTCACTCTTGAGACCGGCCCCTATGCACTAACGTGGCATGCAGACTTTGAGAAACTTCTTTACATACTAAGTTAACAAAAAGAACTAATAAGAAAAAACACTAAACATCCTTCCCCTTGCCTTCTCTACAAAATGTTCCAATTACTTTTAATACTGTAAGTACAGTCTGAGAATAGGCAGATCTGTTATTTTTGGAAGTGAAGTCCATTTGTCAGTAACACAAGTTCAGCCTGGATGCTGAGCTTCCTTTGGCTTGTACCTCACAATTCACAATAAACAGTCTGCAACTAATAAGAACAAAACTGTTATTTTGAAGTTCAAGTCAGGGAGAAAAAAAGCTTTCTGTCCTCTGAAGTATTTGATCTCATGCAAATGAACAACAGATAATCTACAAATAATAAATTTGAGCCTGGCTAGGAAACAAAAGCATTTTTTCCTGCCATGTGTGCCAACTGAATACAAGCATATACTGAAAAAATAAAATACATCCTTTTGAAAAACTGCAGCTAGGAAGAATATAGCATAAAAATATCCCCATAAAACAGCATATGCTGTAAGAATTATGTTGTGACAGAAATCAATCAAAATGCTTTAAATATTCACATACCCTGAGTTTAATGATAGTAGCAGGTGTTAATTAGAATAGTATGCCAACTTTTATTCTTTTTTAATTTAATGTACAACATTCTAAATTGATGTATTCAATGTGTGTGAGCCATAGTGCTCTATTCAAGAGAAAGGGACTCCATGAGAGCTAAGAGCTTTGTAAATTCATTCTGGTTATGTCATGAGAAAACCCACCATTGGAAAAAAAAAAACACCTCAGACTAGTTCTTCGACATTCTAAAACACACTTGCTTAGTTCAGAGAACAAAGCATAGAAAATAATCTGCTTTTAGGTATTACTTCAGTGAAGGTGAAGTCTTTACTGTAAGAATGTATTTCCCTAGCTGAAAATAACATAGAGAGCAGAAAGAGAGAAATTATTAATCATTCTTCTTCAAAGTTCAGTACATTTTTAAAGGTAAGATTATCGTTATTTAATTTCAGCATCGGACAACACAAACCTCTGGTCACAACTTCTTCTCAAATGATTGTTATACTGACCACACGCTAATGAAAAATACAGCAGCAGACATTCAGGAATGTCAGAGCCATGAGATTCAATTGTAAGAGTATTACTATCTTAGTACAGCTGACAGTACTTTGTTTTCAGATTATTAAATCACAGTAACAGGGTTTTGTCAGGGCTTTAGGCCAGGAAGCAGGTAATGTTCCTCAGATGAGCATCTGAACTAAATCTCAGTTTTGTGGTAACTGCTCATCATGTCTGAAAAAAAGCAAGTAAAGGAAGTGCCCCTTGCAACTGTTTCTTTCAGAAATGAAATTATTTTACAGTTTTTCTTCAAAGCAGTTCTTCAAATCTTCTTCAATGATTTCAGAACTGAGCCACAGAAGATTAACTTGATTTTTATTAACATACACAAAAAAAGAAATTTAAACCTAAATTATGACACATCTGTGATATGCTTGTACAAACTGGGAACAAGAGAATTTTCCTAAACAAGAGTTTGGGGGACAGAGTGGAGAAACACAAATGAAAATACATTAAAGTGATTCACAAACAGATCTAAAGTAAAAGCATAAATTAGACAAACAGGATCAACTCCAGGAAATTGATTCTTTGAATATTAGCATATAAAAGGATAAGGAAGGTGGAACGATTCCTGCAGACGACTTACAAGTATTACAAGTAAACAATGTCTTCTATCACAAAAATATTTTTGTTCCACCAGTCCTTTGAACAAAGTGATTGAAAATATCACAACGGCAGTAGAAATACTAAGAACAAAGATAAAAACCCCCTCCAAACATACCTTTTCAAGGAGGTAGCCAATGACTAGAAAGCCTTTTCCACCAAGCATTTGTTCTTGCATGGCAACTGAACTCTTAAGAAGCTCAACCAAGAAAGCCAATAGGGTAGCACTGCATGTAAAGAACAAGCATTTTTTCAGATTACAAATGTAGAAAAATCCATCTGTTACGTACTCAATATTCACCAGCTATTAAGTGAACAGAAACAGCCTTAAGGCGGTGAACAATTCCTTGAAAGAAAATCTTACTTTTTCTGTTGACAAATTTCTCGAGTGATTGTTCACATGTTACAATGGTAGGAGTGGGAGCTCACATTCAAACAGAAGTGCAAAGTCATTTTTTCAGCTCTCCTGATTTGACCAGGACTATCCCAGGTTTTAAATACCCAGTCCTGCAGCCTGCAGTTCTAGCCAAAGGTTTTGCAGTTGGAAGAGGCAGGAGATGAGGAGTTGGATCCAGCTGACAGTGCTAGAACGATGCAGGCAGGGGCTGTCTCAACCATTTTACCATCCAGACTAACTATGCTAAACAGCAAAATTTTCAGCCACGTGGTATATCATCGTTCCACACTTTCAGTCCCTAGAGTCACTACTACCCCAGAAATGAGGCATAAAATGGCTGAACATGCACGTGGGCAGTGATGCCCACCACAAACCACACTGGAACAGCAGCAGGGTGGAGAGCTTCCTTCACACTTTCTCCAGACCAAACGTGAGAATAATATCTAGGCCTGAGCAAATAAGGGTTGAGAATCACTTTCATCCAGTTAGGAAAGCACAGAGAGACTCCAGAGGCCACAAGGGAATCACCCAGCAGCCCAGCCCAGCCGTATCTGTAAGTGGGGTGTTCAGAAAGCACAGGGAGGGGAAAAAGTGTTCAGAAAAGGTTACAGTTTAGAAACAGAAAAGGTATGAAAGGCTTCAGGGGACAGATGGCAAGAAAGTGAAACTATGTTATGAAAACCAACAGTGGAAACGTAAGACAGATCAATGCACCACGGGGAAAAAATCACAGTCGACCCTTGGGTGGTGAGAGGGAAACACAAATGCACTCATCTGTTGCTGAAAAACCCAGAGGAAAGGGAGAAAGAAAAAAAATAACATTTATGACAGACAGAAAATATTTAAAATGATTTATCAATATCTCCAAAAGGTAAATGATGCATATACAGTGCATAAAGTCATTATTCCTTTTCTAAAATTAAAATAGGTATAACAGTTCCTAGCTGTACAGACAAATATCTGCAACTGTGAAAGTTCTCTCACGGGTGGTGGGCACAGACAAGACTGAAAACTGTGGCTTTTCTAGCTATGAAAAAATGAATTAAAGGACATATCCAATCTGCATTTTATAAATTTCAACTTTATTTTCAGTATCTAGTCAGCTAAAGGTTCACTTGCTCTCCAGATATAATCTTTTACTTTGAATTGAGATTGGCTAATACATGCCAGCACCTAAAAACACTCAGTGTGCTGAGGAAAACGAGATTTATTCTATTTGGTGAGCAAGGCTCCCATGCGAAAAGTACACAGGATAGGCTAAGTACATGCTGTGAACATGAAATAGTGCCTTGTCTTGCTTCATTTTTGAATGGTCACAATAATCAGTCTAAAATCACATACAGAATGCTCCACAGTGTCAGCAGTAAAAGAACACAGATATCCATTTACAATACTCCAAAGCTTTTATCAAAACAGCCTATCAATCTGTCACATCAATTTCAAATGAGGTTATATGCATCAATTTTTTCTTACCCCAACTGAAAGTTTCTATTGTATTTGTCATCTAAAATAAGATACTTATCATTTTTACTACATGACAATCCATAAGAAGCTCATATGAAGGACTGACAATTTATATTTAGAATTTTTTTTTTTAAATTGAATAGGTCAAAGAAAATTCCATGTAGATGGTGCTTACTATCATCCTTTATGAGTAACCTTATGACTTAGTAGGACAATGCATTATGCATATAGTTAAAAAAACGTACATCTTTGCAGGATTAGGACCTAAATTACAATAATAAATACTATTAATATTATATTGAAAAGTTAAAAAATATTCTTAAAAGGGATTTAAAAGATTGTTGTATCTTGAACATGGCACCAGACTTAAGTTTAAAAGGTTCTACTTCCACTTGTATAAGTGATTTATCAAAAGCCCTTTTCTTTGTACTGCAGTTTATTTTGTCCATTCTATGAACTTCGATGTAAACTCATGGGCTGGAGTTATCTCATATTAATCCAATCTCTACGCAATTGTTAGAAATTGTGATAGGGCTCTGAATACAAATTATAAGACACTCTGACACTGTAACAATGAAGATTCTTCTCTCTTCAATTACACATAAAACACGCCGGTCAACTCAGAAATAATCAGTGGCCAGTTAATATTTAACCATGTGACAGAGAGAGAAGCATACAAGCTGGTTCTATGTCAGAAAGACTGAATCAACAAAGTTTATTAATTCAGATGCAGATAGAACCCAAATATAATTTTTTAGATATTGTCCATGCAGGGTATGGCTGAACTGATTCATCCTGCCTGCCCACATTAGCTCTGCAAAGAGCTACCTTAGCTGTCACTGCACGTGATGCCGATGCTTCTAGTTCCAGGAAAATGTGTTATTTCAGCCAATACTTTGTGAATGAGCCATGCTTTTTCCCAAGTCCAAAATGGCTTTTAACATCTATCAAACCAGACACACAAAGACGCCACAAGCCAGCTCTGCAGAGTCAGCTCAGGTCTGCAAGCAGTAACTCCAGTTTCTAATCCTTCTGCATTATCCAAGATTGCCTCCATAAATAATTGAGTTCACTATAGTATACAGTAATTCAAATATTGGGATAGCACATGTGATTGCATCAATACACTTTACACTTTCAAGCACATAAAAATTTCCAAGTACAAGAAAAATCAGCAGTTAAGGAGAACCACCTGGCAGTCACGGAGAGGCACAATGAAGTTTAAGGTGAATACCATATAGGACCACAGTACTGATGAAAATTAGCACCAAAATTAAATGTAACTAGCAGTTTGTCCACAACATTATGCAGGAAATAAAGTAATTAAAAGATCTGTAATATTTTAACTGACAGAAGAACTGTAAAATCAAAATGGAAGTGTTTTTAAGTTCTCGCTGCACATACAGTACTGAAGGTATTACTACCTGAAGATGATCAGAGACGGGCAGAAAACGGCTTACATGCTTAGTCTGATCTTTTTTCCCAGAGATCTTGCTTACACTTGTTTCAGGTGAAACTCCTTTTTTGGAGGAGGAAGGAGGGAATGAAATTGCACTAAATAACAGCTGTTGCATGAAACAGTTTTTACATGTTATGTTATCTATCTCCTATACTTTATGATAGAGAGCATTCAATCTGCCTGAAAACACCCAACAGTTAACAATTCTGAGATATGCTCTCCCAAACTCTTCAAAATTTCTCTTTCCCCACATGTTCAGACTGACGTCAAGCAAACATTTAAGCATGTGTGTGTGTGTATATATATCTCTAAAAATAAAAATCCATATTGACAAGGATCTTTTGTCCTCAATATTGCATTCTAAGAATTTAGTCTTCTAGAGAACTGACTGCCTAATTTAGAGGATTGAATCTGGAACTTGTAACATATTTCTAAGGATAGTCAATTTATGTAGTCATCTTGGCAGCTGAAAATAAATTAAACCTGATAATGTGAAATATAAAAACTTTCTCAGCAGAACCAGGTTGCCAAAATTATGCTTTTAAAGAGGTAGCTGTTGACACAGGGTAAATAATATTGATTAGAAGACTGTCTGCTAAGATGAACAATTTTTCAAACAGAATTTAACAAACTTACCAGTAACTAAAATGCATCGGACTGCTGCAGGGCTCACATTAAACTTGCAAAATTCTGTGCACTGCCATACAAAATTTCTCTCCATTCTTGCCTAGTTTCAACTCCCCTAGATACAAAGGCAAATATAAAGGATACTTCAGCCCATTCCTACATCTCCTCTATAGCACGCCCTGCTTAGAACAGATAAGTTTGTCTGCAGTGCAGCTAAGATACAGATAGATACACAATGAAAGTATATACGTCAACCAACACTAAATCAGACAGAATTATGATTTCTACGGCAAATATAAATAATTTCAGGATGAATTTTTCCCAGCAGTTTTCCATTATTAAGAAGTAGAAAAAAATCCTTGCAGACAAAAACATGAAGATGCTGTATTTCCAATGGTTATGATACTGCTTATTCTATAATTAGTATATTGTAGAGACAGTAAGTCTCTGGAATGCTGTTTTGTAAAAAACTGATTAATTACATTGTTACAGCATTGCCTGATTTTCCCCTCAAACATACATGTCCTTTGTGAAGACTTAAAAAAGTTTTTTGACAAATAAAACAGAAGCACAGAATTGGTGTTCACAGCATACACTGTCTGACTGGAAGATGTTCGTAAGGATGCTTTCATGTTTGTACGTATTTATTGCAGTTGTGAAGTCCCTACTTTATAATTCAGACAGTTATTCTAATCATAGAATCATAGTAGAGTTTGGGTTGGAAGGGACCTTTAAAGGTCATCTAGTCCAACCCCCCAGCAATGAGCAGGGACATCTTTAACTTGATGAATTTTATGACATGCACCGTGAAGTTACAAATATCTCCTAGCTTATTTTATTCATCTAAATATATAGATATAACATAAATAACTATTATGTTTCAGTAGTTCATCATTATCTTTCAACAACACAATGTTTCAGCATCACAATCTTCAGTCAACAGTCATGCAATGTTGCTCCTTAAATAAAAAATATATATATATAAAAAAAAAATACTACAGATATTCTCAAAAACAACAGCTTCTGTAAATAAGTCTTCAAAATTCAAAAATATGACACTTCCTTCTTCATGTAAAATTACACACATAAGTAAATATTTCATTTTCACTGCCTATTGATATCTATTGAGTTTTAAAGAACCTTTTCATATTACACATAAAAGAAGCTCACAGCAGAAATGCCAAGGTTACAAAGCCTTTATGCTATGAGAATCACTGTACAACAAAGAGCTGCCTCTGTCAAATTCTAAACTGACTGGTAGTTCCCACTAAGTGAACAATTATTACTGTTCTGTGGAGCTAAAATACAGGACAATTTAGTTAAACTATTCTCATGAAATGAGTTTCAATGACTTCACTTAAAAAGGAATCATCCTATTAGGGACTTCAGCCATATATTCAAATAAACTCAGATGACAAAGGCTTTGGAGGACTAAATAAAACCCTAGAAGTCAGGAACTTGCACCACTGGGATGAAAGTAAAATTTGCCTTGGCTTTTTTTTGCTGTTTTATATATTTATTTAGTTAGTTAGGTAGTTATAAATCACTACATAGATCAAATTCTCTAGTCTTCTCTTTCCCATGATAATCTTCTCTGAAAAATTTACCTTAATTACTTGAAGTTTCATCTTGGATTGTGTATTACAAAATTATCTGGATTGTGCTTTACAAAAGGCACCTTCAATTAAAATAGGCATGTAGCTATAAAGATCTCAGTATGTTGATTAATAACAGATGATGTAACTTGAAGAGGCTGTGTAAAAGAGAATGATGCAGGTATTTGTTCTGTCTGATTATCTTTGGGAAGATTCCTTTATAAACTAATTCCATTTGTATTTCCAGCTTCTCCAGAATAAGACAAAAGGATTCTATGATTAGCTCCATCACAGGCTGTTAATATGATAACTTTTGAAAACTAAACTTAGCATAAACAGATAAAGTGGTATTAAGGAAAATCATATACTAACAGTTAATATTTTTTATTCTAAACAAAAAAAAAAATCCTAAGGTATTTGCCCCTTCACTTTACTTCAAAATACAATACTGGCTGTATTGAGATAATAATACTATTACTATTACTATTATTCTTCATCTGCTGGTTGCCCATTACATCTCATTGTTAGCAAACAGTTTTCAATGTGTTTGGCTGATTCATTAAGTAATCTGTTACTTCATCAGAATATTTACTAAATGTATCATAATATGGACTTAGAAACCTTCAGGGAGAAGCATTAGCAATATATTAGCAATGTATTTTGATGCACAGAAGATGCGAGATGATCTCCACTTCCTTACTTCATTCCTTCAGAAAGAAAATCAAAGCACAAAGGGTAAGTATGAATTTCAGAAACTGTTTTGACTGCATTTGTAATACGGTTGGGAATATAAAAAGGGATTTTCATCAAGGTATATTCACTGTTAAAGCATGAAATCAAACACCTGTGCATGCTTTAATGCAGTCAATTGCTCTGCTGCTACGTTACTAATTACTCATTCATTCATTTATGAATTCATTCATTCATTCATTCATTCACTCACTCACTCACTCACACATTTATGCCATGATGGCCACTAAAGCCTGTGTGCTGCAAAGCCAAGAAGGGTTACCCTCACCAGGCTGGAGGTTAAATAAACTCAGAGCAGAAGAGATGCAGACAGATGGTGAGCACGGAGAGGGAGCTCCCATGAACTACAGCTACAGCAGCTCTCTAAAGTGCTTCCTTAGCTTCCAGTTTAACTACCTTTTTTCTTTCTGTAAGCTTCTTGGAGAGAAAGAGGAAACTTCTTTTCTCTTTTCCACTTCTTTCTCTCATAACATAATGTGGACAATAAGATTACTACACGTTTCATCCAAACTGATGCCACTAAACATGGTTCGGATGAATAGGTGTTGCGTGGGAGAACTAGAAAGGCAAGTCATTACACACCTCTGCTGATGGGCATAACAATTTGGGATACAGACTCCAGTCATAAATTAGCCACCCTTAATAATACCTGGATCTTTGGGAGTGTGCGGAGGTACCACAGTTTGGGAGTTTACAGAGGATTCTACCGCATGATACAGTGACTTTGTTTTCATTATAAGCCATCATCCAGGCAGTCTGATTTGGCAAGTCACGTTGCTGCTGTCACAGTTTGGGAAGATTCAGCCTTTTTCCTTTTGAAACGCACGAGGAGAGGGTTATCAGGACCACTCTGCAAATTCTAAATTATAGACTGCCGGCCACGATGGACTGGGACCTTGACTCCCCATCAGAAGCACAAAGGTAAATGCAATAACCTCACAAAGGATGACTTTTGTACCCACTCTCAAGCTGACTCTCAGCTGTTACAAAAGAAAAAATTCTTGAAAGACAGTTGGAGAGGACAGGTTAGGCAGGTATGATACTACTTGGCATTCATCTTATTTGCTACCACAATCTTAAATTAAACTAATCACATTATTAAGAATTATTGGAAACTCACAGATTTTTTGCATTAAGCTAATAAACACATCAAGACATCAAATTGTATTTCCTATCAAGCTGTGCTATTTCCTATCTGTGCAAACTGATAGGAAAAATGCCTATTTCCAATCAAACTATTAATCTATCAAAAAGTAGATGCAGCAACACAACTAGTCACAGACAGGAACTCAAAAAGTCATCATCTGAATATAAAAAAAACCTAAAAAAAAAGAGGTCAAGATACTAACTGATCAAAGCAAAACACACAAAACATTTACAGGAAAAGATGAAGAAAATGAGTTGAAATATTATTGTTGCCCACCTCACCAATGTTTCCATTTCACTGACTTACAACAGGTGGGCAATATACACTGTAGCAGGGCTACCTATATTAGTAAAAATAATGTCAGTGATAAAACTGACTGAAAAGATGCCTATGTTTACTTTGCTACAAATTTTAGGTGAGTCTATATATGACCTTTAAGAAAGATAAGGTGCGCCTAGGCACTGCATTTATTTAGTATGATAACCAGTAGAAGTAGTTTTAATTTATAGTATAGTGTATGCAATCTAGCAAATCCAGTTAGTAACTTCTAGTGTAAGTATGTAAAAGAATTCCTGGAATTATTTCATCTATTTAAGCAAACAGCTACAGCTTTCAAATATTTTTTCAACATGGTACAGTCCAAAGCAACAATCTCATCTGAATTAAGACTTGTTATTTATTCTGTGATGGAATTGGGCCAGTGCCGAAGATTGCACACCCAACACCTTGTCAGAATCAGCCTGTATGTCAGTGCTCAGCAGACCCAAAAGAATGCAAAAGCATAGGCGAGGGACCACAAGTGAACAAAGCAAGTCCTTCCTATCATATTACCCATACAGTATAATCAAAGGTAACAACAGCAGCATAACAGAAAAAAACACTCTATATTTCTTTTTATTAAACACCTTATTGACCTAAACTGCTAAATTTTCTATTCTAACCAGAGTACTGAAAAGCAGAATGAAAAGCAGCAGTCTTGGCATTCAAGTTGAGGGTCCACTCTCCTGAATAGCAGGTGCATCACTTAATCTAAGAAAACATACTTAAGATATGAACTCAGTTTCCATTCTTTTAATTTCAGTGTATGAGAGCATAAGAATCTATATAGTGCTTCAAAAGCAGAATTGTAGGTTATTTCAATACTTGGTCTAATGGAAGATGTAGATAAGGCACACAAGGATATACACATGACAGGAATAAAGAACATTTACAAAGAATGCCATTAAACCACAAAGTTTCTATATTCATATTTCCCTGCTTTATATTTTAGATTTTTATTTACAATGAATCTCTTAATTTAAAAAGATTAAAATTATAAGTGGATACGACGATTAAAAAGCAAGGTGTTCCCTTATAGTCCTGTTAACAAACTCCTTCTAATGTTAAAAAAAATCAAATTAAAGAAATAATTGAGAACCTTGAACTTATTAAACAGATTTTGATATGTGCAGGAGAGAAGGAGGTGAGAAGGATTCAGAAAAGTAGTCTGGAAACCTAGGACACGGACACTGGAGTATCAAGCTATTCATACTTCCCTCCTACCATGAACACATTAAGACATAAGGCAGAACAACTACTCAAGGGACAACTTCTGAGTCCTCTCAGTTGGCCACCAGAAAGAAAGAAATTCTACAGCCATAGTAAGCCTTTACAAACATAATGGTCTACTATCATCCAGCATCATCTGGACCTTCGGTTTTTGGCAAAGCAGCATAAAGATTATCTGCTTATAAAAATACATAGACTGTAATGACTGAACGCCAACTACTTTTCAGAAAGTGGTGCAGCTCTCTGTTGCTGTTGTAGACACATTTTCATAGGTAAGATGGGTATAAACAAGTATCAGATATAGTTAAACAACTGCATTTTGGAAAGGAACAAATAAAGAGAGAATAGTCTATAAAACAAGCAGAAAGAAGGAAAAGCCTCAGTAAGTATATTTGTTCCCTTATTCTACTCCACAGACGAATCTTAAACATAGCCCTGTATCTCATGTTTAGCCCCCTTTCACCATTAACTCCTTTCTTTGCCTTCAGAAATTTTTTATTCCTTTATTTGCCTACTTTCTTGTTCACTTAAACTATTATTTTTCTCAATATCTGTATCCTATTAAGTTAAATATGAGAATATAATGCACATATATCAAAACCATGGTTAATTCAACATTTTAATTACAATTCATCAAGCAGCTATTGTTTAAAAGTCTTTTGAATATGTTCTTGAGGTAGGATCACATCTTCTTGTATTATGCATTTGTACAATCATATAGCATAATCATTTACAGGCGTCTTTTTAGAAGGTAATCTAATTATAGAAGAAAGGCATTGATTTATTCAAGAACAACATTTTTTCCTACTTACAGTTCAACTAACTCCAGAAATGTTCTGTACATTTTCAACTGAACTTTATGAATGTTATCCCTCACTGGAAAGACCACACACTTGGGAAGAATTAGTCTTTATCTTGACTTATAAAACTTACATTATATTAGCTCTCCATTTTTAAACAGACCTAGTTACTGCTTTATCATTTATTACATACTCAGCTCATTAATGAATTTAACATATATTTTATTCATATATATGAGCACATACACACATTATCTTCCTTATCTTCCTTAAATTGGAATAAAGCATTTTTGCCTACTGCTGTGCCAGTAAATAAAAAAATACAGGGAATTCTTTTTCCAAATTTATTTCAAATCAAGCATTGTTTTTTCTATTCCCCTTACTTCACAATACTTCAATGCAAAGTACATATTGGAAAACAGACTACAAAAAAGTAAATACCCACCAGGAGCCAATACACAACCAGCTTTTCTGTCTTCAACATGGAATGAAATAATTTGCACCACTATAATGCTTGGAAGTAGAATTTGTTATTTTTAAGACTGTGTTATTACTTCTAAAGTAATGAAATATTCTCATTAAAAACATTAACTTTTCACACTACAGAAAGAAAAAAAAAACCCAGCAGCCATCTTAGCTACCTATATTTGAGTTACGAAAGGGTAAAACAGATGACTCAACAAAACTTTAACAAATTGATTTTCTTAAATTGGATGGAGACAAGTGATCTTTCATGAGAAATTATACCGATGCATCACTTTCAGTTAAATTTTTCAAAATTGTCAGTAATTTTTGCCTTATTTAATTATTTTTCAGTTAACTAATTTTTTACTGAACTATCTAATGCAATAGCAAATATCCAGAATATTTAATAGCATAGTATTCTAAGCAGTAAAATAAGCCATATACTCTGAATTATGCACCTATTTTACAAATTTATTAAAATACAAGAGTCAGCTTATGCTGCCCCTAAACACTCTTTTCTAGCAGGTTTTGGTGACATACCATCCAACCAGGAAACACCGTCCCAGTTCTTCAGCCATGGAAACCTTTTCAGTTTTGTTACCTCCAAAGGTTTAGGTGACACACTTTGTTCTGACACGTTTAGACATCTTGTGTTGCCACTAGAATAGGAGCTTGCCCTGACAAGCAGGTGGCAAGAAATCTTCTTTGCAAAAATAACTACCGCTGAGCTAGCTTTGAACAAGTCGGCGTGGGTACCAACAGGCTCCTAAGCAGTGCTTTTCGGGGTACAAACGGAAGCATTCACCTAACTTCTGTGCAGGCTTTTCAACCAAGGGATTAATTCCACAGTATCAGACCAGAGACTTCATGTGTCCCGGTTTAAAACTCTCTTGGTGTGTCCCCAGTCACTGTTGCAATTGTAATATGGTCACAAAAGAATTGATCATAGCTCTATGACTTTCTGACCATGTATTAATATGGATGGCAATATCTTTCCTTAATTTGGAATGTTATTATATATGAACTGAAATGACAGAGACCTTGAGAAAGTAAACAACATTGCACTGTGAAGTAAAAGCACGTTGGTTTCTTTTAGAAGTTGCAAAAACTGTCTCAAAACTTTCCTTAAAAGCTCTAGAGTGATTTGAATTCATTATTTAATCCGATCAATTTTACGCCAGTTCCATCTGGAATCTCATCAGATTAATACAAATTACACATCTCTACAGTAAACTACTTTTAAAAACATAATACTATTTTCAAAGAAACAAGGGTAAAATGTAAGTCACAGCATTTACGAAAGAAAACAAATCAAACATTTCCACAACGAAAAAAGAAATAATCCTAGCTTAACTTAGTTTTTATCTTGCTTGAAAGAAGCTTACCAAACTGTTGTTTCCACTTGACTGTCGTGCAGCTGGCGATTGTCTAACTGGGCAAAGAGAGGAAAAAGAACTTGAATCCCTCCAATGGAATGAATTGCGCTGTGAATGGAGTGCGTTACAATAGCTTTCACATCCTAAATTAATAAAATAAATAAAGAAAGAGAAAACATCAGTTACTTTCAATTTTAAAGGACAGTTACAAACATAACTTGGGAACACTTTAACACTGAATTAAATGCAAACTAAATCAGACTTGTTTTAACTTATTTTTATTAATTATGTTTCATGATAATCACTATACTTGGAAGTAAACATTAAACAGAAAAACTTCAGTATCGTGGCAAACTATGCCTTATTTTATTAAATATATATTTCTTAATGAAAAAATAATCATTTTTTTCTCTAGAAAGTGAGTGAAGAAAGAACAGTTCAAGTGATAGGTGTATTAAGGGATGAAAAAAATACAAAATAACAATCTCTGTGTACACTAGCACACAAATCCTCTAATTATCCAAATGATGTTAACAGTAATGACAGATCATTAATTTACTGGGACAAACCTGAAGCATAAGAGCATGGGGGGAGTGTACAAAAATTGAAGGATTTTCCTTTGGTGAGGATTCAAGGCATAGCTGAGCATCAGTAGCCTTCGCATTATAAGTAAAAGCAATGCTACTTGCAAGTTTCCCATCATACAGCACTTGTTTATGGTGCTCAGCCAGATGAATGTCACTCTCAGATTTAAATTTAAATGTGCTCTGAAAAAAAAAGAAAAAAAAAGTCTTACAAAGTAAATATTTTAGACAAAATCCTTGCCACAAAATGGGCATAAAATACATTGGACTTGAGAGGGAATATAGAAAGTGCTAAACTTTGTTTTAAATTTCTAGTAGTTTAAATGCTATTGAACAAGAAGCCGATTTTTAAATTTACTCCACATCAACACCTCAATATAATAATTGGTATTTATATATTATTATTTCTCTCTCCTTTCAGCATCAGTGTTAACAAGTTTCAGAAATAACTCTGGGAGAAATGTGTCACATTAAACACCTATAAATATGTTAAAATAAAAAAATGAGCATATAAGACATTAAAAATAAAGAACAAATTAAATACCTTGTATTTTAGTTTATGTAACTCACTCAAATGAGAATATTGAATCCCACACCATTTTGATTAAAGGATAAATTTGTTATTTTTAAACAGCATTAAAACCAATGCTTCATTAACAGTCAGGAGTATTTATAAACAAGCTACTTAAACTAAAAAAAAATTCCAAATAAAAATCTAAATGCCATATTTCAGATTAATGATTCTGAAACTCAAAGCTTTTACAAAGGAAGACTGAAATTTTCTATTATTCTTAAACATACCATGACTCATATCTGATCTAAAACTAGGTTTTCTGCCAACACTGACAAATCAATCAAGCACAAGAAGATAGATTTCTGCCTTTCTGCAAAGCGTTGTCAGATTGACTTGGCACATAACTACTTTTGCATGTAACAATCATTTGACAGTGGCAAAAAGACAAGTAGTAGTAACACACAGTGCTGTACTGACATCAAGTAAAGCAAATTTGTTTAGAAATGACCACCATTTAAGTAATGCAACATGTATATGTTATGTTTCTAAAATCTTTACTAAGTTTAAAAGAATGTGTTGCTGAGGTTCATTCTGAATCATTTTGCTTGTTTTCACTGGCTATAGCCATCACAATTCTCTTTTCGTCCTACCAAATCTTTCCCTCCCTCCCCCCACACAGTAAGAAATCATGAAACCATTGAAAGTACTGTCACTGGGTTTCGGTTATCCAGACTAGAAGAATTAAAATATGGAACTTACAGGCTATCAGCTGCTCTTTCCAAACAAATTACAGGTTCGTACCAATTACATAAACCCATAAAACCCATCGAGCTTTTGCAGAGCTCTCAAGGCTGCTGGAAACCCTGACAAAATTCTCCTGCTTACAGCCAAATGATGGCAAAGCGCATCTGCTCAAGTGACCGACACATGGCAATATAAGGTCTTGTGACAAGCATCCATTTGTACGTGGGTTGTAAGATTGATGTAGACTGAATAGACTGGGCACCGGGCTGCAGCTGCTGGAGAAGCCTTGGAGCAGATCTGTCAGTCAGCCCTGTCCCATGCTTGGTGATGTTAAGCGGGAGGGAGGCAGCGATGCCATGCTGCAAATGGGTGAGGTGCAGGTACCGTAACAGAGAACGCAAGTAGGAAGGGCAAAAGTAAGTGAAGGGGAAGTCATTTCACAAAGGTTATCTTTGGCTTCATTAGGAGGAGTGTTGCCAGCAGGTCGAGGGAGGTGATTCTTCCCTTCTACTCAGCACTGGTAGGTCCACACCTGAAGTTCTGGGCTCCCCTGTACAAGAGAGCCATGGACTTACTGGAGAGAGTCCAACAGAGGGACACTATAATCATGAAGCAACTGGGGCATCAGATTTGTTTGTGACTTCCAGAGGTCACTTCCAACAACCTCAACCATTCTGTGATTCTGTGATTTGCACTTGGGTTAGGAGTCCATTTTGTAGGGAAACTCCCGGTGATCCCCACTTACTGCTCTGTTCATACTGCAAAGGTGTTTTGAACCCGAGAGACTTCTTTTAGAGACTTCCTTTTGGCTGGAACTGCCTTGTCCTCCCACTGATGGCAGTCATTCTACCCAAAGGATCAGACCACAACCAATCTGACGTAAAAACCCCAAAATCACACGCTGTGGGTATTCAGCCCTCAGCACCAAATGTTATAATCTAGAAATGTGTTCCGATTGTGCCACACTACTTACTGAAGTAGAAAACCCAAAGAATGAGTATTATGGTTGGAGCTTGAGACGTGGTTCTGATACGGCTGGCTACATCTCACTTATCAGGAAATGACTGCTACAGATTACAGATTTGTCCTGAGGAAGGTGATGATGTATTTCTCCCCAGAGGGCTTTTTTAACTCTACAGATAAATCTGTGTGCACTTTCTGCAGAGACAGAAATAATTCAGTGATTTCACTGATTTCCAAGGATATCTGCATTCTGCATGTACTATATTTTGATGCTTTCCCACATGAAAACACTTCTTACCCAGAAAATTTTTCATGCGTCTAAGCTTCGTTAGATCCCAAAGCTCAGAATGTTTTACCTCTATATAGTTTTGCTGTTTTAAATATGTCAAAGTGTTCCAACATCAAATTTGCATCATTTCATTACCATGAAATTTTGCAACTTTCTACATTGCATATTTAAAAATAAAATCAGTTTTATAAACAAATTTTGGCATTATTGTACCTCCTAGTTTTCAGTGTTTACTATGCCTCAAGAATTTATCAGAGACCATTGTTTGAAAGTCAAGCATAAATAAGTTATGAATCAATATAATAATGCCTCACTTTTTTTTGAGAAAAACAAGAATTAAAGGGACTTTCTGCCATCAAAGCCTAACAGAAGTGATCATAAATTGGAAACACTAGTCTCCTACCCAAAAGATTATTATAACAGGGTGGGAAGAGAGGGTACAAATTCTGATATATAATATTCCTTTATTACTAACATTGATCTACAGAAAGAGAAAAGAAATTCAGTATACACATACTGCTCTAGGGACTTGGGAAAATAAACCACAGGAGGATAGCAGAGGCTGTTGAGCATATAAGCTCAAATTGCAAATGGTTAGTTACCGGTTACTGAAGGAATGCAATTTTGAGATCTGGTACAACCACTGTGAGGGCATAAAGACACCAAAATATAGCCTGAGATTTAACATATTCTGTATATGGTAAAAATATATACAGGATCCATAAGGAAGGTATGAAGGATAGTACTTGCTCCTACAGGAACAGAAGAGGGGAGAGAGCTGAGAATTACTCCAGCACTGACTTCTTCAGTAAAATAAGCTGTGTTTGATCAGGACCACTATTTAAACACCAGCAGTTTTCCCTTTCCTTTAGCAACAAGAGTGCTGCTTTTTGATTTACCGTTTACCTCATTCTGCTATTGTAGGTTCAGCAACCATATGTAGAATATTACCTTGTACTATAGAATTGGGTTAAGCAAATTTGAATTTTTAAGAGCATTTTGTGTGCGTTTGTATTAATGCATTTTTACCCAACCTTTGTGTATGACAAAAAGATTGATACTGCAGTACTGATCAAGAGCAAACTCAGATGCAGCAACATATGGAATGATCTCAGAAGTTGTTTTGAACTGCATATGGGAGGGTTAAGAAGAGTGGTACAGACCTGACAGGGCTATTAGGAAAGGGCTTTGTTGAAACATCCCTTTCAGCAACTGCAAGACTCGAAATGATCATGCACTCACATATAAAACCTGTGAGTGCAAATATTGAATTCTACTGTGTTTCTACTAAATATAATTTAAAATATCAAGACACTTTATGGATGAATTTAGGTAGACAGGGAAGAGGCAAATCGCACAGTTCTACTGCCAGTATATTTTCCTCATTTCCCCTCTTAAAAGTTTGATAACGTGTCATTTCTATGCGATACTTACTAAGTGTGTCAGCTTTTCAATATTGTTACTCACACAATCAATATAATATTTTTTGTTAAAAATATAAGTCTTTTGCTACAACTGAAAATTTAGTATTTCAAAATAAAGTATCTATTTGCTTAATAAATAATTTTTTGTATTAGGACATGCTGGTTACAACTAGATGCATTCAGAGGGACTTGTTGAGCATGTTTTATGCAGTTTTATGAACTGTTTCCATGTTACAACATTCTGTAATAAGCATGTAACGTGCAATAAATAATATATAATATAATATAATATAAACATTAGATATATAATTCTAAAAATATTATACATAAATAATAAATAAAGCTTATTTTAATGACTTCTCTAGTTAATTCTAAAATCTGTTGCTACTACCTGCATCACAGAATAGGGTCAAGGTGCAACAGATTCACTTTTCTTTGTAGATCAAGATCTGCCTTTTCTTGAACCATGTGGCTTTGCTGTTATTTGCAACATTACATACTACACATACGCACAGACGTGTGCCTATTGCCCTGTCCTGAGCTCTGGTATGTTGGTAGAGTATGCAGATTTCCCTGTATTCCAGAAGTCTTAATGTCAGTCATTGTAGACTGGGCAAATTATGAATGATTTGGAAGGGAGCTGAATGGGAGGCAAAATCATAGTTTCTTGTCATGAACAAAGCAGGTAGAATGCTAAATAAGGGATGGTCATTTTCCCTGGAGAATCAAAATCCTGGGATATAGTGGACTAAAGTAGGAATTGTAAATCAAAGGAACTACCACAGACAGTCATAGGAAAGAAAAAAACATCTGTATGAAGGCATTCCCCAAAAATTCTCAAGTATTTTGAATAATCCTCCTTTGGGAGAAAATCTTTGGCACAACGAGAGTTCACAATGCATCTAGAATAGTTGTTCTTTTGGAAAAGTGGAACAGTTGATTCTCCCTGTTGGCTAACAGTACCAAGTTAGAATGAACAGGATATGTAGTGAACTACGTAAGAAAAGTTTCTGAAAGGCCAATTTGCATCAGCAAGTCAGGAAAGAGCAAGAACGTGATCTCCAGTGTCCAACAATTTGAGCGACGTGTCAGCTGAGGCTCTCTTGGACTATGAAATACCATACTGAATTGTTCTGAGCTGATGGACATTTGTATTTGCACAGAATCTGAAACAATTTACAGAAATAAACTGAGACATGAAATAGGCAAGCTTTGAGTGAAAGCCATCATCAGTACCCTGAGATCTCTAAATTACAGGACATGGTTCTTTTTTGGTTGTGTGTAGATCTTGGGTTGGAAGAAGGTGAGAAAAAAGGGTTCTGTTTTGTCTTATTTTTTGGAAATAAGGAGGTTAAAGAAAGAAACTGTGTTATTTTTAGGGTCCTGTTCTAGGAACCTGCTCTCTTTAACTGTTCTTAATAAAGTATACTTTCAGATTCTTAGACAAGGAAGGAAACTACTTTAGAGAGGAAGGAGGCATTAACCGTGTCGGGAACATGACCTAAACCTAAAAACTTGATATACCAAAGAAAAATATCTCCAAAGTATTAAATTTCATCTAACTGACATTTTACAAAAATCAGCAAGAAGCTACAGATGTGAAGAAACATTTTAAGGGAAACCTATAAATCAAGCAAGGTAATTTGGCAACACTGTAATAAGGTTAGTGCAGTAACTACTGGAAACATTTAGCGTGAAAGCTTGTATGCCTTATGAACCACTTCAACACTCACAAAATATTACATAATAATTTTCACTTCTTAAAACAAATGAAAGAATTATTCCTATTTGATATCACTTCAGTATGCTGCTGCAAATCCAGGAACTTAATAAATTCATAAAGATTTACTACATTTATTATTAAGTATAAAGTTACATAACTTTCTTTTATATGACCAAAAAACATTTGTAGGAATATTTGTTCAAAAAAAATACAGTATTAAGCTTGGAGTAAAATACTCCTTGTTTGCACAGGTAATACACTTCTCTTGACTGAATGAACATTTTTAGTTTCAAGGCAGGTTTTAACCGTGAACCATATGCAGTAGACTTCCTCTTCTCCAAGTCACCTTGACACATATTTGTCTATTCACACTACATACATACCATAAAAAATATCTGCAGCCATCACTGTCATTCACATTTGATGTCATCAAATAATTGAGAGCAATAATTTTCAGCACACCAAATTCATATTATTAGAATCTAAATGTTGATTTTTACTTGCTATTTTTTAACGTTTTTGTTTTCAAAGCACATGATAGATACTAAAAATGATACTAGATACATCTAGATACTAGATACATCAGATGATACTGCAAATTTCACAAATCAGAAAAAGAACATTTGGGAGTAACCGATGGTAGAAATTCAATAGTGTTTAGCTGTGGTTAGATCCATTTTCAAGCCTTCTTCACTAGGCACTTTCTGCAGGCTTCTGCAAAGTATCTGCACTGTTTTTCTTGATGAAATAATAGTATACACAGCCATTCCAAGACATAAGTGATTGTTCACACTAGAGATCCAAGTTTATGCATGCACCATTTGTCCAAACCGTCCCCTAAAATGTCACTGGCAAAGCATGAGTAAAAAGCTCAACTTCTACTTCAGCTGAACTGTTTGAAACCATGCATTTGAACAGAATTGGTTTATTATGCCTTGTTGAATGTTAATCTGCCTTAACTCAGGTTTTAAACACGAACAGTAGAGAAGAAATTCCCTGGAATTCAGGCAAATTCCCCTGGTATTCAGTACACCAAATACTAAATTGCTCTAATCTGATTATGACCCAAAGTCATGAATTTCACATACAACATGTTTCAGCTATGCTTTATAGAAACAATTTGCATCTTTCAAAAAGCTGGTGGAAATTAAGGTTAGCTAAAATACCTGAAGAAATATCCTCTTTTGCTGAAAACAAATCACATAGCTCTACATGATCCTAAGAGGAATATCTACATGCATGCATATCTTCCAACTATATCTATCAATTATTTTCCTTTTCCCATTTT
This sequence comes from Phaethon lepturus, assembly GCF_000687285.1. NCBI lineage: Eukaryota > Metazoa > Chordata > Aves > Phaethontiformes > Phaethontidae > Phaethon > Phaethon lepturus. The sequence goes on from NW_010526906.1 coordinate 177,428, forward strand.
AAGTTTTTTAAGATCCATTATTACCTTATATCCAGGTCCTAACTGATGTATTGCAAAAATCTGTGCTGGGTTGAGTGCTTCAGTGAATACATATACTGCTCCAAGCTGGCCACAGAACACTCTATTAGCATCAGCAGTCTCCGAAGAGCCAAGAAAACATTTGTCATAGCTCTGTATCAGAAAGAGGCAACGTTAATAAGGTTTAGTCATACAAACGATACAATGAAATAATATTCATGTACAGCTACTAAAGCCAAAAAATAAAGTGAGACTGTAATTAAGAAAATAAATCAATCATTTATTACTTCAATACCTGATTCCCTGTAGTGAACAACTTAATTTTGAATATCGTAACTTTAATTGTTTTACAGGTCAGTATTACAATGCATTATGACTGGTTTCTAGGATTTTTTTTTTATTAATTGTTCAATATACAACAGAGAAAATTAGAACAGTACATTCAAGTACCAAATAACCTTCCCTATAGTCTTTTAGGAAATAAGAAAGCCTTGAAGTTCCTCATATTATAATCAGAACTCCCATTGCTAACACACGAGAACATGTGCTGAAATGCACTCTTCTTTCACTGTTGTGCTAACAGAGCTAAACATCTCTAGCAGAAAAAAAATATGAATTTTTATAGTTTGCAACTGGTGCACAGTATTCCTCTAGACCACAGCCTATATTGATTTGGTTTGACTGTAAACTCCTTTTCTGTCTTCCACAGTTACAAGAGATGTTATTTTCCATTCCTCTTTCCAAGAACTATTCCTCTGCACAAAGACCTTCTGCAGTTGTCCATCTGTCCATTTCCTATTATTTTAGATTTGAAGTGTTTTTTTGTGGCTTTTTTCCCCCCAATTTAAATTTATTTTGGAAGAATTAGGTAAATTCTTCTGTTGCTTCCAAGAAAAAAGGCTTTCAGATGAAACAAAGTTTAGAACTTAATTGTCTAGAATAAAGATTTGGGGAACTGGACAACAAGATGCAGCACAAGAGGACAACAACAGGAAGCACTAGGATCTTTGCAAGGCTATTCTCTCAGATTTCTTGAGTCACATGTACTTGATTTAATGGGAAAATGGATCAGGCCTCACTTTTTGAGCTAAATCAGCAAACCAGTAGAATCTGCATTAGGAAACCTGCTTTTGCATCTTGTTTTGTTGCTGAGTTTTACCCTAACAAAAACTTTTGTTGATCTGAAGAATGGGATCAAATCTGGTGAACTGCTACAGCAACTGATCTAAGTGGATAAGCTATTAACTAGGAAAAAGAGACTCTGGCTAAGGAGTTAGGAGGAAGTTGAAGATCTGGAGCTCAGCTTTGCAATGAGGTGAGGTAAGAAGTATCCAGGATATTATGCCTGAGTTATCCTCTTTTTGACCAAATACCTATTCTAATTTTTTCCCTTGGAATTTCTACATTTTTGTCTACATTTTTTTGTAGTTTTTTGGACAGAACCTGAAAAACATCTGAAAAAAACTATATCGAAATTGGTTCACAAAGTCATATCCAGGATGCACAGTGCAAAAGATGGGCTGTAAGAGCACTCTGACTACTGGTAAATCTAATGGTGAAACTTCCTAACAAATTTCAGTTAGTTCATGGAAGTCTTGCTTAGCCTTGAAGGCTTTACTTACATTTGCACCACTACTGTCAGAAATTGTTAAGTCATGTTGAGCAATTTCCATTCTTAATGCTTATTTGAGAAATTCGTCTGAGCTACCGAAGCTACCCTTCTTCCTAGTTCATACTTACACATTCTGAGACATACATTCTTGCCTATAACAAGGGAATTTTCCTGGATTCTTCTAGTTATCATTAATTGTAGAACAGCCGTGGTAGCTCTCAACAGATTCTGAGTTTTACATATAATTACATTCTAGGTCTGTTAACCTCTAGTAATTTCCAGTTCTGTCTTTTTTTCATTTTTACCAGATTACACTTGCCCAATTTCTGGTCCTTCATTCTGGATTAGCTGTTTCCATTATTTTTATTTAGAGTGGAGGGTTAACTCCTGATCTTCCTGTAATTTTTATTCACTTTTCCAGATGCCAAACAATATTTATTTATTTATTTGTTTGTTTGTTTATTTATTTAAAAATTAACACCCAATACTCATAGGCCATTTGGTCTGCACATATCTCACATTTCAACAGCTTTAAACCCAATGGACACCAACTGATCCAAGTTTGTTTGCCTACTACTGTACATCCCTGGTAGTATGTCATTAATGACCCAAAGATTAGGTGACTGACAGATCTACTTCATTCAGTGCCTTGGTCCAAATCCTATTTTATTCACATAAAGAAATAAACTCTTGGGATTTACGGACCTTGTTACTTAAGGACATAACTTTATCCTTAATAAACTTGACGTTTATAAGCCTTCCTTCAAATGCAGCCCAACTGCTACTGATGTCATCAACCTGCTGTTTTTTCACCACTTATGTCAAGTTGTTAAATCTTTCTACAGTTTCCTTATCATATAACAGACAGGCAAAGTTCTGTGAAAGACTTCAGGACATCATCAAGTTTATCTTCATCCAGCTATCTGAACACAAAGCTTCTGCCAAATCTCAATGTCCCCATATTCTAGACCTTGAAGAGAAGTTTTATGCTTTCTCTCATGTTACTTCCCATAACTAGGGAAAATTCCTAGTCTAACACCTGTAATAGCCAAGCTTCCAATTTAACTTCCATCTCAAAGTGTATTTGATCTCTTATAAATAATTAAATCCATAAGGCATACAGAGCTGATCATGACTATTGATCAACTAGCAAGTGCACATTTGATTATGTTACACCCTGTCATGCATTTCATTTCATCTTTTTGTCATAATCTCTAGCTATATTTACTCCTGTGAAGATAAACTGAATGCGTTATTTACCACTAGCCACTGTAACTTGTGTAGCATCCTAACACAATGAATCTCAGCATTGCTATGGTTTTTATAATTCATTAAATAGTAATAATAAAGTTGGAGCCAAAAATGGCTCTGTGGAAACAGTGTATCAGCAGCATTCATGATAGAAACAGCTATACAAAGAACCTATACTGTTAAATCTATCAGTATAATCTACATAAGCAGTTATGCACAATAGGTAATGTAAAGAAAGAAGGATTGTCTGACTTGCGTAGTTCTTTCTTTTCCTCCAAAGCTATTACAGTAAGGTATTTTCTTGCCTAAAGAAAATTTGTCTTGACTAAAGTTATATACAAGTGGAAGGGTATAAAGGTAGAAGTTAACAAATAAGCTGGATAATTGCTCAAGACTTTTCAAGGGAATGCTTTTAACAACTCAACCTTTATATGAAACAAGAAAGTTCTAATACAGTTAAAACAAGAGCTTCTCTTCCTAGATAATGTATAATAGTGCTAAGGAGCCTACATACACACTCCCCTATTTTCCTTTTTTGCCTTTTATGCACTGTTCCATTCATACATCTTTCTTGGTTTTCTCCTACTTTCTATTCTATTTCCTACTTCTGATATAGCGGATTTTTGTTATTAAAAAATAGAAAGCTAATGATAACTAGTGTTTTTCATAACTTAGTCTATGCTACAGCGGACAAAGTAAAACCTTGGCTGAAAATTAAAAGACTTATACCAAAACATCTGAAGATTGGTAAATGAATCCCACCTTAAGCAAAAGATTGTACTTCTGTTAACATGAGAAAGTAGAAAGGAATATTGTGAAGAAAATATGAATAGGAACAGCTCTTCCTGCTAAGCATTTATCATTAAGGATTACACACCACATAACTAGTAACTCAGCCCAGATCCTCTGAGACCTCAGCTGGCTTTTCAATCATCACATTCTCACCTATCACAAAAAAGTTCATATTACCAAGGAGAAACCATGCTTTGCAAAAACTGAAAGCCTTGCCTTTTCTTGCAAGTAAAAATGCTACCAAAAAAACAAAGAACGTTGATCAGAAAGTTTGGCAAGCAGAGCCCTCTTACTTTAATTAACATGTCAATATTTAAACTCTCCCTTTCAAATCCAGCTTTGCCTCTAGAATTTAGCTAATTTCCTTAAGTACAAAAGAACTTCCTTATCCTAGACAAGCAGTCAGAAACAACTGAGAATTATATTATAAATAGTTAGTAACAAAAGTGCAGCAAGTGGATGAATGAAGCACCTCTAAAAGTCTAGCACAACTTTAGCTGAAGGCAAAGCAGAAGTGAATCATTTTGTCTGCCTTCCCCATCTAAAATTTTGGGCCAGAAAGAGAGCCTGTGTTCTGCATCATTAGGTGTACACTCTCAAACCTTCCTAAGTAGAAGGTACAAAAAGATACCGCAAAAAAATTTTTTTTTGAAACTTATATAGATTTCATTAAAAGCATTTAAATATAAATAATATGAAAACAGATGCATTTCCTGTAAGAACATACTGTTAATTTGAACTCAGTCCAATTAACAGATACAGGTATATTTACAGGTATACATGCAATCTTCTCCAGGTAGAAATGACTGGTTTCTGCCTGTGGGACAAGCAGATGCAAGTGCCTTTGCTCTGATCTGGCTAATGCTATGCAACTGTACATCTCTCAGTATCTTTTAACTGGTTTGGATAGCCAACAAGGGAGGACATCTCTCTGTAAAAGTTCACTGGCCAAGAAAATTGCTCAGTATTTTAGGGATCCAATTTTGTAGCAGGCAATTTGTACTTGCTAACAATACTAATTAAATATTAATACCTTAAAACTTAGCACAGCATTTTTAATATTGGTCAACTGGTTATTTACTGATACCAAGTCAAACAAAAACAGGCAAAATATATTCATTGTTGGGAGATAGACGTAAGATTTCAGAGTTTGCTTAATATTATAAATCTCTTGACACTTTTCCACGCTTCTGTTTCCTAGCTTTTACTTTTTGTCTTTCTATCTTGTTGGTTTAAAACTGTAAACTCTGCATAGAAGAAATGACCTCTTACTATACTTATAGAGTGCTTAAAACAATGATGCGGATCATACTTCAGGCTACTCCGTTATACTGCAATTAAAAAACCTCCTTAAAATTTAACATTCAGTAACACAAAAAGCATAGAAATCTTTTAACCATTAAGAAGTATATCCTCTTCAATACAACCGAACTTAATGTGACACAAAAATGAGTACTTTTGTATATATTGGCAGTATGCATAGTCATTAGGCAGAATGAATCAGTATTTCTTAAGGACTTTTCTCACGATAAATCTGTAAAATCTGTAATTTTACCATATTTTCCTATGGAAAAAAAGGTAAGTATTGTTATCAGTGTCCTTTACACAGTATCACATATTAAAAATATTACCTATAACAGTCTCTCCAAACAAAATCTCTGAAAATGTCATTGAAATAGCTATGCAAAATGCCGCACCCCCCCCAATACTATAGAAAACATTAATACATAAAATCAATAATATTACATTTTATTAAGTACATAACTAAGGAAGATAGATTAAATGAGAAAGTTAAAAAAAGAAAATTTGCCAAGATCTAGAGAAAAGAAATATAGTATTTTTTTTTCTTTTTCAGTTTACTTTAAAATGCAAAGCTATGAGAAAGGAAAATAATAAAATCTTACATCATTCGTGTTAACATGCCAGGCCATGTCACCATAGGATACCAGCTGACCATTCACATAACACCGTATTTCACTGTTTCTCCATCGATTATAGATGTGTACAATGCTTATCATGTACCACTGTAAAGACATGGAAAATCAGTATATAATGGCAGTTTTTGTGCTATAAAACATAAAGTTAATGAATGGCACTAAAAATAAGTGACCAGTCTCGAAAAGTTATACAAACAGATGAATCCTTGCAAACTTGTAAAATTAAAAGTCAGGTCAGGGGAACTTCAAGTCCAGTCTGTAGAACCATGCCTAAATATAATGATGTACCTACCTGCATCCCTTTATGGGATTAGAGCCAAAAATGCATAAATACAATTAAAAATTTGAATTCACTTTCATTCCTGAAAGTGTTATTTGATTTAAAAGCCATACGCCGTAACAAAAACCACAACTGAGTTCTGATGGGAAATCCAGTTCTATGTGCACTTACCTTAACAAATTCATATCACATATCTCTGTCTTTTCATCATAGCGCTCTGTCAGAAATTATTAAATAAAAGGAAAAAATTCACAACAGCAAATTTTACAGCCCAGCTTAAGAGGTCATCCTGATTGCTTCATATGATTTTCTTCCTCTATTCTTTACCATTCCACCAATTTTTTGACAACCGTTGCATCATTAAAAATGCATTATATAATCAGATAAAGCATTACAGTTAAATGCTTCCAAAACCAGCTACGGTGATCTTTCAAATAATCTGTTCAACAGGAATCGTTATGCATGATGAGTAATTTCAAGAAGGAAACCTTAAGTTTCCTTTAAAACCAAACCTTTAAACTAATCTAAGACTAGGAAAGGAAATTTAATCTTTAAGGACTGCAAATCAACTCATACTTAACTATAACGGGTGTCTGTATCATTTCAAAATACATACAAACCAGACAAAAATGGACATACTGGAGAAAGTCCAGAAAGGGCCACAAAGATGTTTAACGATTGAAGCCTCTGACACATCAGGAGAGGCTGAGATATGGGTCTGTTTAGCCTGGAGAAGAGAAGGCTCAGGGGGATCTTACCCATGTGTATAAATACTTGATGGGCAGGGGATAAATAAGATCGAGCCAGGGACTTCTCACTAGTATCCAGTGACAGGACAAAAGGCAACGGGCACAAACTGAAATACAGGAATATGTAAGAAAGGTGGTAGTAAGCAGTAAGGATGGTCACTAGCACAGGTTGCTCAGAGAAAGTGGAGTCTCCTTGCTTGGAGATATTCAAAACCTGACTGGACAACGTCCAGAGCAACCTGATCTGTGTGTCCCTTCTTTGAAGAGAGGGTGAGAGTTGATTGTCTCAACACGTTCCTTTCCAATCTTATTGATTCTGTTGAAACAGTCAGCTCATCTGCCCTTGCCGACGCCATTTCATATTTTAGTAATTCGGAATAGTAATTTACAATTTACTGTTTCAATTATTATCTTTTGATTTTTATGCTCAGCTAAGTCTCTTTTTTCAAAGCAGAGAACTTCTGCATCCTTTAGTGAATTATTTTAATAAGTTGCTTGGTGACTCTATTCCCGAGCTGGGGTAACTAGATATAGAGCCTGCTAATATAAAAATCTGCCTCTCTCTATCAGACAAAATAAAAGTAAAAAGTTTTCACATGTTGATTTTGCAGTCAGACAGAGCACAGAATTACAAATAAAAAAGGCATGCAGCAAAATATATTTTGTCAGTAATTGTTGCGATAGTCCTCAAATCCAGCTGTATGCTGTTACGTACCTATAACATCTATATACATTAGAATACACATTTTTTCCACAACTTTTTCCAGGTCTTTAAAAATACATTTTCTTTCACACCCCCACCCCCCTTAAAACCTACAGTTCATAGAAGGGGGAAAAAACTATTAATGATACAACATTATATAAGAGTATCTCACTTACATATCCAAGTAAAGAGATTTATCGGGCAATACTAGATTAGGGACATACTGCTACAGCTTTGGCTTCTGAAATCACATGTGGCCAGTCTAATCTAATTTTTTTTCCCAAGTAATCATGAACAAAGTATTTTTTGTAGGCCATTCCCCACCCCACAAATTCAAAAAACAAACCCACAATTCGATAAGAAATTGTTGTTTCCCATTCTGTAGGCAGATTCTACTTCAGAAAGGAACATCCACCATAAGTCCAACAAATTATTCATAACTCAAAGTCTAGAAGCTTAACTGGTGACGATGCTAATCAGAAACGAAGCGCAAATGGCACAACTAGAGCTCTGCTTTCATCAACACTTCCTTTCCCAAAGCTTCCACACCACCTAACATAAAACTCTTAGAAGAAAAATTCCAATGTCCCCTTTCCTTCAAAGGTTAATTTAACAATAATCTCCACTAAGTGATGATGATTTTAAACACTTTCATCCCAAAAGCAAGCAATCTTTGCAATAGCACTATTCAAAGTTGTACCTTTTATAACTATTTACTCATATTTCCAGTTCTGATACTTTTGTAGCAGAGATCGGCTGACAACCATAAGCCCCAAGTCTTATCCATTTATCTTCTGTCTGTGATTTTTTTTTTACAGTGCTTTAGGAGCATTTCTGACAACATACCAGTTTGTAAGTCTGTCCCTGTGTGTAGTTTAAGCTTAATAGATCACTCATTCATTTGGAAACATATGGTACATTACTTTTGTTGAAACACAGCCCACACAGCCTGTAAGGAACTAAAATGAGCAATGCTATCTTGGAAGACCTTTGGTGTCCATGTCAACCTTTAGGAAAATTACATAATCTACTTTTTATAATCATTTCCCCCCCACATTAACCTCCATTTATGCACATGCAGCTTCCTTTAGCACAAGTTTCCTTTTTTCCATGCAACTTTTTTGAACCTTTGGCTTTGCCGCTATGTCAGAACACTACCTATGTCTGTTACTCTGATGAAGGCAGCTCTACAAAAAAATTGAACTTTTCTGTACTTGAATATACATGCACACTCACATGAACACAGAGTCTATCCCAGCTCATTCTCATAACTAATCCAGTAAAAAATTGCTCTTTTGCCTCCTGCACTTGAATTAACTAAATTTACACTTTAAACTGTAATTTATTTTTAGCCAGGGAAGTATTCAAGTATTTAAAAATGGTTTACTCTCTGTGTCATACTTATCACTAGCATCAATCTAGATAAAATGAGCAACAATTTTGCAAAGCTAGTTCCTAAAATAGAAGATGACAAGCTCCACCGAGTTAAGTCTATAACACATTCTCGACAGGAAAATAAAGGTCTTTCAGAGATTTCTGCTTGCTCACTTGATTTAGATCCTTCTACCCTTCTATTTCAATGAATATAAATTCTCTTTTGGCATGATAGCATAATTCCTTTAAGGCTTTCAGAGGAGTATAATGCCTAAAGTTCTTGGGGAATCCACATAGAATGTATCAAGTGGCTCACAAACCTGTTCTTAGGCAGAGTAAGAATCCTTCAAATAATTCAGCATAAGTGGGAGACAAGACTTCCAGTGCAATATTGCATTGCTTTGTCCTCAATATGTTTATCTATGTGTTTTCTAATCCTTCCTTTCAATTTTTCTAGCTTCTAGCCCATTTTGATAGCCAAGAAATCAGGCATGATAATATGTAATTCTAAATATCAGCAACACCTTTTTCTAAAATTGTTGTAATTTTACATCTACCATTTGTCTGACAAAATAGGTTATATACCACAATTAAAAGTTTGACAAATTTAATATTCAAATTTATTTGGAACTTGGGGATGCCTACTGTAGGGTCTTGGTAATTAATTACTATCTCTTATATTGATTTCTATATCTCTTCTACTGACATTTCAAGTGGAGACACTTCCTCTGACTTATCCCCATTGACTTGTCTTGTAGTAAACAATGATGCAATTAATTCAATTAGCTTTTTTGTTATGATATTATAATCTTCAAGGGCTCTTTAGTCAATCCAACTGCCCCTATGGACTGGAAAAAAAAGTTCATTGTCTTATCATTTTACATATAAACTGCTCTAACTTAAACTTTTCTAAGTATTCTTCATTTTGATACAACTTCCACTTTCTGAACAACTTCTTTTTACTTACAATGATCTCTAGTTTGCTATTTATCTGAGCTCAGGTACATTGTGAGGAGCTTTTAAACTTCCTATTGAATTTTTGGACTAATCGTATATTTGCTCTTAGCCTTTTGTATCTTTGCATTTAAGCAATTTCTCTAGCACTATCAAGCACCTCCATTTTTAATTGTTCCTCTTTTTTTTTTTAAGGAGTGAAGGGAGTTTTTTTCAATTCCTTTAAGAATAAAAATAAAAAATCCTGCATATCCAAGAATATTCTGCATTTTTTAAGACAAAGGCAAGCAAGAGTCAACCTCTGAGCTCTCTAAAAGTTTCAAAAAGAAATAATTTTAATAATTCAAAAAGAAATAATTCTGGTATTTAGAACTTTGAACTCTCATCCCAGTAAGATACCACCCAGTTTATAACAAAGTAATGTGAGCTTCTTTATACTAGTGTGGTTTGAACTCTCATCCCAGTAAGATGCCACCCAGTTTATAGCAAAGTAATGTGAGCTTCTTTATACTAGTGTGCTTTCTGATCTTCCCCAGTTCATCACAGATGCTATAATCATCCTTACCGTGTGGCTAACAATTTAATCTGAACAGTATGGTTTTCCTACATAGTTACTGATTTTTAGCGCACAGAAACTCTGCTGTTTATTGTTACAATGAACTTATTTATCTAATTAGGTTAAGTCTTTAACACAGGGCATCACTCTTCTATTGGCAAGAGCTGCCCCACTGTCAATCATAACTGTAAGTACAATTTGAAATGAGTGCCCACTGACGGTCAAGTCAGCAAAGCTTCTGATACTTACATTATTTCAATAACTTCATTTAAAATAGGCATTCCAGTTTCTCTTTGATTTTTTTAGATACGTGGAAGCAAGCATATATGCATGTCTCATAATGTCCTGTTGACTATGTCTCATTTATGTCAATGTTCTTTGCGGATGATGTACAGGCGTTTTGTTGATTTCTCTCCTGTTCTGTATCTTGAGGACATGGTTTTCAGGACTTTACTAATACACAATGAACCGAACCAAGTTGTATAATCTCATACAACATTTTGCTTCACCATTTAGTTGAAAAATTCCCTTTTTCAAAAATTTTTGAAGTCATGTAAGTGATGAATATTGAAACAAAACATGAAGTAATGTATTTTTCTTTTAAGTTCATCCTACAATCTCCTTCTCTATATCAATTTCTCAAAAATGTGCTAAGACCATGCCTCTCTGCTATAACAAGAGCCTCCTTAGGTAGTACTCAAAGACACTTCAGATAACAGTCTGTCAATCTTTTATACTGCTGAAATCTTTCAAACTTAATCACCCACTGCTTAGTAAGTCATACTCCTACTCCATAGCACAGTACAATCAGAGAGATGAGGCATCACACACCAAGTATTTCCAAAATATGGAACTTATTTCAGTCTATATTACAATTAGTAAAGGTGTTCAGGATTAGAAACACCAAAAAAAAAAGCTGATTGCTCTCAACTGCAAACTAAACTGTTCATATGTTTACAAGGATTGATGCTGAGGCATCCCTTTCACTCAAGGGAGTGAAAATTCCTGGGGGTTACTAATACACAGAAATTTCACTTTGGAGTCCCAAAAAGCAGTATAGACATCTTAAATGCCAACGGTATTTTAGCTCTGTTGAGAGGTCAGTCTATTATACGATACCCACATTTTCTTTTTGGCATACGATGACCAAATTTCTCCATGTATTTTTATAAATACTTGCTTTCATAATATTGTTAAAATACACTACTTAAAACCTAAAGTAACCACTTAACATGCCTTGAAGTTTTAAATCAACATTACATATTATTCTGTGACTCTTGTTATATGACATAGGTAACAGTGGGAAGACCTTCGCATGTACATAGTGTTTTTTTGACTTGCCTACATACACCTTTTGACCAGGTGGCTTGAATATATAATTTTACTGTGATTCAACAAAAAATAAAAAAAAAAAAGCATTATTGAGAAGTTTAAAGAGGATGATGTTTCTGGCAAAAGCTATTGCTGAAATGTCTACATCTGTAAGCAAATGGCTAGAAAACAGTGTATCTGATGACAAAAATCACACTTGTCAAGTTAGCATTTGTTACTGGGTACACATTTTTTGAATACTTCTCTACACATTCAATGCTTGCACAGTGGAACAAATGTAATACCCAAATATCATGAAGAAAATCAATCTGCATGTTAAACAGGATATGTTTTGACTTGATAGAGCCAGAAATTGTTTTTGACAGGTTTTCTTTCCTCCATTATGCACCCTCCCACATACATGTACACATAAGTTATTAATGGAAAAAATGTATCATATGAGACCACTTTGCAAATATATTCTAGAAGATTTATTTCAAATACTTTCTAAATCTGACATAGGACCCGAAGTGTATGAAGCATGATCTTTGAGGAATATAAAACTGGCATGGAAGTTATATATGTACATAGTTTAGCAGATCAGCAGATTATGATTTGAAACTGATATTCATATAATGAGATATACATGTACTAGCATTTTAGAATTAACTATTTTAAGTAGAATAGCAAAAACTAAAATTTACCAGGGATGTCAAGGAAACTAGTAATTTATAATAAAAATTATCAAAAGAATATCCTGCTAAAATATGAAAGACCGTTTCTTCATCAACAAGAAAAGAAATGATTGGCTAGATCCCAAAAGCTAGTTATCAACAACATAATCCAAAAGTTAATAATTCCATTTGTTCCTAGGTTGAGTGTTTATCCGTAACATCAGATGTGCTGCTTTAAAAGAAAACTGAACTGTCATTAAAACTCTTTTCTGGCTATAAAATTAAATAAAATTTGCAAAACAGAATTAATTAATTTCAATACTCTCAGCAGATATGTGCTTATAAGGCTTTATACATCTGTGTGCAATATGCTAGAAAAAGACATTACTGTGTTTTAAAAAACCACACATGACCTCAAAGCTACATGACAGAATTAGAATCAGTGCTTTTGAATCACAAATACAGACCAAATAAATAGTAGAACATAAAGCTGATGAGTGAACAAAGGCATTGCCTCCATATGAGATTGGTTTCTCAAAACAAAACAAGGACTGAAATTCAATATACAAATTCTAAGGCCATAAAAAAAGACATTAGCTTCACAGCAAAATATATACAAGGCTGTTATCAATGACAAACACATAATGCTCTCTGCACAGAGAAGTCAATGCTTCCGTCAACTAACAGAAATATTGAAGCCAGCAGAATCGTTGTTCTCCAAAGACTGCTAGGCATACAGTAGAAATGAACACTAATATGATTGAAAGAAATAAACAAAGTTTCATATGAAAAATGTGAAATCCCCAAATACCACTGACATAGAAGAAAGTTCACAGCCTTGCATGTCTCAGCAACAGATAACAAAACTCTAGCATTGCCAGCAAAATTGTTCCAGACATTGTCAACAAAGTTACCACGTACAGGCTGTTCAGAAATAGAATGATGGCCTTTTTAAAGTAAAATACAACCATTTTACAAATACTCAAAATTCTTCTCTATCTGAAGCTAATTAAGCAGTATTTTTAAAAAGTTGACTGCACAGAAGTGTTACTTTATAAATTATTACATCTTTCCTGAATTGATTCTGGTCTGTCACTGACATAAAACTTTGCATGACCATCAGAGAAGCTAATTATAAATAAGAAATTACAGATTATTAGTAACGCTATGGCACTAAAGAGATTTTAGCACTTCTTCCCAGAAGCACTTTGTCACATTTTCAATGTTATTCTTTATTGTGAATACCACTTTGCTTACCTTGCGTGGTTGAAAGTCATACTTCACACAGTGCTGGAAGCCTTTGCCTTTTGACTTCAATGACGTAACTATTAAGCAGTTGCCAACAAAATGAGCAGAATATCCAACACCTTTGCTAGTGCGGAAACTGAAAAGAAAGAATTATTAATGAAATTGGAAAAAGAAGAATTATTGTATAATAAAACAAGGTCCAAATACTACTTCACATTGCCATGAGAAAGAAAAGAAATTAGTATCTGGAAAAGCGAACTTAATTTCCTTTATATTCCCTCTCCCTACCATTTCTCTGGGGGGAGCTACTAACCTTCATCACTAACTTGATTCGAGGCTACATTCTAAAAATCAGTACCTTTTTTTTCTTCAGAAAAATCCAAGATGGTAAATGTTGTATCTGTCAGGTTTTTCCCTCGGCTTCCTAATTCATCACTACTTAAAATAACACATCTGATTTAAGTTGTAAAGAAAAATCCATCACAGAATAAATGTGAGATTCCGTGCAATTTTATGGGGTTGGGAGAACAATGCGGCTGGTATGACATAAAAATTTGGATTCAAGGTAATTACTACGCACAAGAATTATTTCTTTTTCAAGACTTATGATTTATTTAGGCTAATGAACTATAAAGCTTTAACCATCTGAATTGTGGATTTATTTTCATTTGTCAAATTGATAAAGGACTACAGTTTTAAGAAAGTAAGTTTAGCAAGGGTCTCCAGCTTTCCTATGACAAACATCATGAGGACAGAAAATGCATAAAGCTCATACACTTCTCTACCCATGTTTGAAAACAGAAGCATTGTAAAGCAAAATTCTGGACTTCTTAAAAGACATTTGCAAAGGCAGCTGGTGCAAATTCATGAATGGCATTACACAGAGCATTTTTAAAAAGTTAAGTCTAGATCTACAGTTATGTCATTTATTCCCTTCTGAAAAGCGAAGTACAAGAGAAGTCTGCTATAACTAACATGGAGCACAGGTTATACAGCTTTTAGTCTATTTTTTTTTAACTCATGGCTTGCCAAGTTAGGAAAATAAGCAATGGCTGAAATACAAGGTCTAAATGTTGAACTTCTGAGATTAAGATTTTCAAGTATAACAAAAAAAAA
>NW_010526907.1:0-1959 GCF_000687285.1 Phaethon lepturus
CCCTTAAGTCGCTTGTCAGCAGGCAGCCGCGTGCTGAGGGCGAGACGCAGGCCACACCGACCACGCCGCCGCCGCCACCACCACCACCATCCCAGAGCCCCAAGCAGGAGGAGAAAAGCCAGGTGTGAACGGCCAGGGGCCGCAGCAGCGTGTTTCCCAGCTCCCCTGGCTGGGCATGGTGCCCCCTTGGAAGGCAAGGGGAGAAGGGGGCGGTTGGGGTGCCCTTCAGTTGGTCGGCAGCTCCTGCATCCTGGCCCTGACCCTTCGCTTGTGATAGCTGTAGGGCCATGACATCAGTTGGTGAGGCACAGCACCATACCTGCTGGGGCCACACAGGTGTCTCAGCAGCGTGTTTCCCAGCTCCCCTGGCTGGGCATGGTGCCCCCTTGGAAGGCAAGGGGAGAAGGGGGCGGTTGGGGTGCCCTTCAGTTGGTCGGCAGCTCCTGCATCCTGGCCCTGACCCTTCGCTTGTGATAGCTGTAGGGCCATGACATCAGTTGGTGAGGCACAGCACCATACCTGCTGGGGCCACACAGGTGTCTGGCTGGCCAGTGTGGGAGGTGTGGGCATTGCTGGAGAAAAAAAGCACACTCTCGGCAAATAATTGTAGCATTTATTGCTCTGGGCACCAGTAGTTAAGAACCCCAGTAATTCCCTCCCCTGGTATATAATTGCGTTGTCCTTAAAATGTCAGAAGAATTATGTGGGGTTTTTTTCCTGAGTTGTCTTTAAAAGAATTAACTTTCTCAGCAGTACAGATACCCATATATAAGACAAAAGTACAGACTCTACAGTTACTCTGGTAGCATGTGGTAGTTGCAGGCTGTGTGGGAGGCCAGAAAACTTGATGTGAATAAACATAAACTTGAATATGAATGGCCACAGCTTGCAAATTCACTGTGATTTGGAGATTTAATCTAGTTTGGTAGATTTAATCCACAAGTTTTGGCCTGTTTTGTGGGAAAGGATGACGAGTGTGATTAGGGGAAGTAGGGAGGATTTTGTGTATGTTAAGGATTTGCTTTCATTACAAGCATCGAGTGTCACTGAATTGGCATAACCCCTAAGGTACATGGGCAGATCTACCCTCCTCCCTGCCAGAGCTGTGACAGTGAGCTCCATTGGTACACAGGGCTGCCTGCTGATATTAGAGGTTCTGCTGCTTCTGTTATACTGATGGCTGCAGTCTGTCAAATCGCCAGCACAGAAAATACTGAACACTAAACGTTGATTTTCATGCCAGCTGAATGATGGTAGGGAGATTCTGTTATATTGGCTACATTTATTTCTAAGACCTTTTTTTTTTTTTTTAGGACTGTAGGAACAACCTTTGTGTTCCTGAAGGGTTTTTGCTAGCTCATCAGATGCTGTGCGCTGTGCTGCCCTAGGGATTGTCAGCGCAGAGGAATGGCTAAATTGTTGGATTCTGTTAGCCTGATCTGGAAAGGGAGAACCCTTTTTCAGGGCATCTGCAAGTATTTGGCCTGTCACAACAAATTCCTGACTTGGGTACCTATCGAAAGGGACTTCTCTGGGCCGACTTGCAACAAAGAAAGGGAGCAAACACCACGCAGTGTATAGCATAACCGGTCCCAGTGCAGGCCTCGTGGCCTTGGTGCCTTTGGTGGTTAATGTTCTAGATTTATGCAGCTTGTTCTGATACCTCTGTTTAGATTTCTCCATTCTCAAGAACAACAGCTCAGTTCTTGTTTTGCTATGGATCTTAACACGAGCACCAGACGGGCAATGGCTCATAGCTTTCATCTCATCTGAGACTGGATCTTCAGCTTGTCATCTTAACCAGACTTGTAACTTCTTCCACAGTAGCTGGTCTGTCAGTGCAGGCTTTGCACTATTGTCTGCTGAGGCACCAGAAGTCTTGATCCCCTTTTGGTTTTGTGGAAATTTCCCAGTTGATTTTAGCATTGATTTATTCCTCACCTCCCCCCCCCACCCCAT
>NW_010526907.1:1990-10099 GCF_000687285.1 Phaethon lepturus
AGAAGCAACCAGCAACCAGAAATTGTGTAAAGAAAAATTGAACGTGTTTACTTTAAATACCAAAAATTTGAAGTTTGTAAAAACAGTAGTGCTTTAGCAGCACAATGAAAAGCAAAATAAAAGTTGTGCAATTGTTCAGCGTGAGTTCAACCGCCTTTCTATTATTAGAGCAGTTTTTAATTGGTGGCATATAGTCTCTTATACCTGTTTAAAAAAAGTCCTCAACTCAATAATTGTTTGAGCAGCTGTTAAATGTAGATAGGGCCTTGGATAAAGCATGAGTTTATCACTGGCAATACAGTAGCAATGTTGCTCTCTTAGAGATGGCCTGTGGATGATTTTCCTTGCACTGCCCAGCTCCTTGCAAGCTCCAATTATGTTGTGTAAAACTGCTCCAGAGAAATACGATATGACTTCTCAGATTCTTTTGCCCAAATGTGAATTAAAATGGGAAAGAATAAGCTTTTATGGACTTAACAGCTTTGTCCAGAACCTAAGCTCTTCCACCTTCATGCTAGCAAGACAAAGAGGAAGTGTTCTACAAACCTCTTCTTCCAGATTGTTTGAACTGATTTTGTTTTCATAATTTCAAAGGATAGCATTAGGCAGCCTGACTGGATCTCATTTCCCCCTTCAGCTGAAGGCTCCTTAAATTTCAGCTTGGTGCAGTGCCTGTATCTCTAGTTCTGCAGTTCCACAGAAGGTTAACCAGTAAAAACACAGTCAAGGAAAAGGTGTTGTATTTGCAGCTAGCTGTCCTTTCTGGAGTCACTGATGAAGAGCTGTAACAGTGCTTCACACACAAAGAACAAACCGAGAAAGCCTAGTTTTAGTTTGGGTGCAATAACTGAGCATGATTCCTGCAAATTTGTGCCTGTGTGTATAACTTCAGACAATTCTCACTATTTTTTCTTTTCCAGACTCCATGAAAACAGAAGGCTAGTTGGGATGGCAGTCAGACTAAGTGGGTGAGTTTATATATAAAACTGACTAACTTTGGATTTTAAATATTTGCAGATTTGTTAAATACAGAATTTCTTATTGGTGCCAACAGCCTGACTCCGTTGGTGTTTAAGTGGAGCTCTGGTATTCTAGTGCATTCTTTTACCTCTGCTTCTGTTGCGTTGCAAGCTGTGCTAGAGAAGACGTAGGAAATTCATTTTACCCAATCAGCAATTGTAACAATGGACTACAAACCTGCAGAGCAAGCCAGTTTGCTGGAAAACAGGAATTCCTGCAGCGCAGCACTTGTCACAGACTATCCAAAGAGGGCAAAGATTCAGGAAGGTGAATAAATTGAACATTGATTGAATGAGGTCAGGAACAGTCTCCCGGAGGAGAACCCTGCCCTAAAATACTACTTTGAAAGTATAAGCCAATTTAATGCGCAGATTAACCCTTCTCATTTGAGCAAACTTGTGTGCAATCCTGGATCTTTGCAGATCACAACCGGACACTTCAAAAACCTATGTACTATATTTGTTTAAAAAAAAAAATAAATCATAACTTGTCTTGTTACAGCTGTTACTTTTACCATTTCATTGAGAATATCTGCAACATAAATGTATATTTGACTTGAAACAGTATCATACACTTGGTATAATAACTCAGGTTGTCAACAGAATTATTCTGTGAGGCTCAATATTGCCTCTCCATTCTTCTCTGAAAAATGCATTAACCATCGCTGTCATTGCCAGAAATCAGTTATAGCCCAATTGTGCATTACAAAATTCTTGACCAAATATAATAATTGACCTAAATTATTATCCTATTTTTATCCTTATAGAATATTTAAGATCCTGAGCATCAGACTAGACGTTTGTAGTCTGGTGTTCATGAAAATCACATTGACTTGTTCACGGTTTAATCATTCTACATCTCAGTATTTTGTTTTCTTTTCCTTTTCCCTTGCATACGAGGGAGTATGATCAAGGTAATACTATGATCCAGTAATGCGCATGATGGTAAGGGTATGCCTTTAGTTGTTTCAGGAAAAAGCTGCCATTATCTGCTCTCCTTTACCCTTCTTGATAGTTTCAATAACATGCATAACATGAAGTGTTTGTAAATTGATACTAAACTGTTTGTGACCTCACCTAAATAAATTTTTATATATAAAATCTTCGCCTTCTTTTTTCTCCCTTGTTCTTATATTGCCGCTTCCCCTTTTGTAATCACTTTTTTCCATCACGTGACCTTTTACAAAGTTTCTGGTTTTCAGTTATGAAAGCACAACTGAATCTTAACTATCGACAGAAGACAAATTGGTCTTTGAAACTTGCTTTCAATATTTTGCATAAAGGCTTGATAATGTTGTAACTGTAGTTATCATAGCTTATTTGTCTTTGACAGTTGTTGAGACAACGATAGGTATCAGACCTTGATCTGTCTGAAAATGAAATAGCTGCTGTACTGAAATACCAGTATTTTAATGGCCTCCAAACTGGGACTCTGATCCAGTGAATGCTGAGCTGTCTGTATTTAGTACAGTAGAATATAGAGCACTCTGACAAATGGAATTACAAGTTATAAAAATACCTTTCATTGTTGAGAAGGGGCTTAAGCTCAATAATTAGATCCCTCATGACATTTTTCCTTTGTCCTGTTTTCTTAAGAAATCAGAACTCCATTACTTGCTGGTCTGTGCTGCATCTCTTCACTATCATTGCTACACGTGAACCACCATAGCCATCTTCTTCTGAGGAAGTGCTGTAATAGTGGCAGGATTTTGGGGGAGGCACAGGGAGAGGGTGATGGGGAGTGAGGAAGGGTGAGCAGACATTGGTCTCCTCAGTCCCACTGATGAATTGCACAAGTGTGGGTCTTAACCTACTGACTCAGAGCAGCAAAGCAGCAACAGTTTTGTTTTTCTTGCCCTATTTGGGAGCAGCATTCCCAGCTGGAGTCTGAAACACTTCCTAATGTTCTTCGCCGAGTCCTTCTGCCAAGAATTTGTTGGGTTGGTTTGTTACTCTCTCCAGTCTTCATGCAGTCTGGTGCCCTTCCTGGTATGCTGTCACCTCCCAGTTTCCTGGTTGCTACTGGTGCTAGGTTGGATCACCCTGTCTTCTGCGTCTGCTGTAGACAATTGCCAGGGCTCTGCCTTGCTTTCCAATGTCAGTGGCTGCTTTCAAACTGCTCTCTGCTTTCATAAAGAAACTTGCCTTTCAAATTATTAGCACTGGTGTTTTTACAAGATGTGGGACTTTCCCCTCCCCTCCTTCCTTTTTTTTTTTTTTTTTTTCCCCTTCTTCATAAACTTGGCCTTCATCACTGTCTTTGACCCACCCGGTAACTTCCCTATGGCACTCGTGCAGCCTTGCTTCAGCATTTGTTGTTGCACGTGTGCTTTCCCCCTCATTGCTGCGTTGTAAGCTTCTGCATCAAATTTCCTTGTCCATTAGTGTCTCATTAAAAGTTGCACTTCAATGGGTTTCTTCAAATTCCAACAGTTGGTTACTGCGTGGGTTTGTGTATGTCATTGGCACCGGGTGAATCTTACCTTTACGGCTCCCAATCTTGTCTTGCCCTCGTTGAGTCAGCGTGCTGGCGGTGTTGAAAGGGTGGTGCAGAATTGCATATCCTCTGCTCATCGCTGATTTATGACTAGATTTCTTTTGGTGATTACAAGCTAAGCTTGCTGTCATTTACATGGTATGGCAGGCAGCACGGAGGTGCTGAAGATGCCTGCTGTCTGAAGGCAGACGTTGAGGATAACCCTTTAACTACGTGATGTGTGAAGATAGAGCATGTGGTCAGTAAGAGGCTTAGCGTTGAAATGAACCATGATTCTGTTATTTTTTTCAGTAACTGTGATCTGCAGCAGAAATCAGTGATACACAGGAATTTTTTTTTTTATACTATTTTTCTAAGTCCTATTACTTAGCAGGGGGGGATGTCCTCTTTGGTGTTGCTGCAATTTCTTACACTTCTGTCAAAAAATCTTGAGCATTTGTACAGAGTTGCAGCAAAGCTTTTCACCAAGGCTGATGGATTTCCAATTGGGAATACTTGTAAAATGTGTGGGAATTTATTTGTTTGGGAGGACCATCACCTTATGGAAAAACAGTTTTCTGTCGGTTGAGTACAATTAAGTAGCATGTACTTTTGGGGGGTAATTTCAGATAAGTTTATTTTCAGGGATGTCTAGCAAGACAGGATTTTTTTTCACAGATGTGCTTTTTCATGTACGGGATTGATACGCATTGTTATTACAAAGAACAAATTAAAACCAGTGCAATAGGACTTTGACAGCACAAAATGTGTTGCAACTTAGGGATGTGACTAAAATACTTAAGTCTCTGAGCAAGCGGATGTGGCTGGGGAGACTAGAGTCAGGCTTCAGCAAAAATAAAGTCAAATAAATGGGGTTTCCAACTTCCACCTATGTGCAGCAGTTAGGTTTGAGATATTTGTAGCATCTGAAAAAATGAGACGGTGTTACTACTCTTCTGGCCTCACTAGTATAATGATGTGTCTTCAAAGGCAAGATGACAGCAGAACATGTTGCATGTGGGCCTGTCACATCTGCTGTGGAGCAAAACGTTACTTACCTGAGCTCTAATGAGATCCTGTTGGTTATTCGTGTGAATTCCAATTTAAGCTTAAACCATTGCTTTTCCATCTTCTTCTTTCTCCCATCAATTTGTTTTCTTCATTATAAAAACCTGGTGAACACAGCAAGGGTGTCCTCAGGGCCAGCCATGGGATGAGGCAGTGTCCAACCGGACTGTCTGCATGTACGGAGCCTTTCCCCACATGTAAGTAGTTCTGCCTAGGTAGGTATGGTCTAGCATGAAGACATTTACTATGTGTCTAAGCCTGCCCGGATGGAGTGCATGTGGGAGACCTTCCCAGCTGCCTGCAAGGTTTCATGTGTTTTTGAGAAGCTGGTGGCATTAACAACAAACCTTTCTGTCCACTCCTGTAGTAAAATCAAAACCAAAGCCTGGAGACTGTTGTAACCATTGAGGGGAGTGATGTGAGTCGGTGCTAACAGCCTAAGATGTTTGTGGAAATGTTGCCTAGTGAAGTTACCAAACATTTTGGGGGGTCATATGCTTAATAGGGACTGCAGCAAATAATGATGTCTATGGGAGTGCTTTTGGCAGTTCTTTCTACAAGGAGATTATGTCCTTGAAAACTCAGCTGGATAAACTGTAAAGGTAGATTTTGATTTCCCCCTCTTGTTTTGGCGTTCAGGTGTGTTACCCTATCACAAAGTTCGGTATGCATTAGTCCAGCACAATTCAGCACATACATTTTTCATTGAATCATAGAGTGGTGTATTGGGTTTGCATGGCAAGGTTTTGGTAGCAGGAGGGCTGCAGGGGTGGCTTCTGTGAGAAGCTGCTAGAAGCTGCCCCTGTGTCCGATAGAGCCAGTTCCAGCCAACTCCAAGATGGACCTGCCACTGGCCAAAGCACTGCTGGCCAAGCCCATCAGTGATGGTGGCGGCGCCACTGGGATAACATATTTAAGAAGGGTAAAAAAAAAAAAGGGAACAGCAATTGCAGCCTGAGAGAGGAGTGAGAACACGTGAAAACCCTGCAGACACCCAGGTCAGTGCAGAAGAAGGAGGGGCAGGAGGTGCTCCAGGCACCGGAGCAGAAATTCCCTGGCACCCCCTGGGGAAGCCTGTGGTGAGGCCAGCTGTGCCCCTGCAGCCATGGAGCTCCACACTGGAGCAGATCTCCACCTGCAGCCAATGGAGGACCTGACACTAGAGCAGGTGGATGCCCAAAGGAGGCTGTGACCCTGTGGGAAGCCCATGCTGGAGCAGTCTGTTCCTGAAGGATGGCACCCCGTGGAAGGGAAAGGGACCCAGGCTGGAGCAATTCATGAAGAACTGCAGCCTGTGGGAAGGACTCAACGTTGGAGAAGTTCATGGAGAACTGTCTCCAGTGGGAATGACCCCATGCTGGAACAGGGGAAGAGTGTGAGGAGTCCTCGCCTTGAGGAGGAAGGAGCGGCAGAGACAATGAGTGATGAACTGACCACAACCCCAATTCCCCATCCCCCTGTGCTGCTGGGGGCGAGGAGGTAGAGAAAATTGGGCGTGAGGTTGAGTCCGGGGAATAAGGGAGGGATGGGGGGAAAGTGTTTTAAGATTTGGGTTTAGTTCTCATTATCCTACTCTGATTTGATTGGCAATAAATTAATTTCCCCAAGTTGAGTCTGTTTTGCCCATGGCAGTAATTGCTGACTGATCTCTCCCTGTCCTTACATCAACCCACAAGTTTCTCACTATACTTTCTCTCCCCTGTCCAGCTGAGGAGGGGAGTGATAGAGCGACTTTGGTGGGCACCTTGCATCTAGCCCAGGCACACAAAAAAAATACCGCTGCCTTTGGGCCTCTGCCTCTTAACGCAGAAACCCCCCTGCCATAGGCAGCAACATCTCTCACTAGACCAGGTTGCCCAAAGCCCCATCCAACCTGGCCTTGAACACTTCCGGGGATGGTGCATCCACAACTTCCCTGGGCAACTAGACAGGGAATGGATTGAGAGGATTTGGGGATGCTGGTTGATGAGAAGCTCAACAGGACCCAGCAATGTGCATCTGCAGCCCAGAAAGCCAACTGTGTCCTGGACTGCATCAAAAGAAGTGTGACCAGCAGGTCGAGGGAGGTGATTCTGCCCCTCTGCTCTGGTGAGTCCCCACCTGGAGCACATTCAGCTCTAGGGCCCGCAACATAAGAAGGACATGAACCTGTTGGAGCGGGTCCAGAGAAGGGCCACAAAGATGATCAGAAGGATGGAACACCTCTCCTGTGAAGACAGGGTGAGAGGGTTGGGGTTGTTCAGGCTGGAGAAGAGAAGGCTCTGGGGAGACCTTATTGCAGACTTCCAGTACCTACAGGTGGCCTGCAAGAAAGCTGGAGACGGACTTTTCAGCAGGGCCTGTTGCAATAGAGCAAGGGTAACTGTTTTAAACTCAAAGAGGGTAAATTTAGGTTAGATATGCGCCATCCCCGGAAGTGTTCAAGGCCAGGTTGGATGGGGCTTTGGGCAACCTGGTGTAGTGGAAGGTGTCCCTGACCCACATGCAGGACCTTGCCCTTGGTTGCGTTGAACTTCATGAGGTTCGCATGGGCTCACCTCTCAAGCCTGTCAAGGTCCCTCTGGGTGGCATAGCTTCCCTCCAGCATATCAACTGCTCCACACAGCTTGGTGTCATCGGCAAACTTGCTGAGGGTGCGCTCAATCCCATTGTCCATGATGCTGACAAAGGTGTTGAACAATGCTGGTCCCCATAACAACCCCTGAGGAACGCCACTTATCACTGGTCTCCACTTGGAGATCAAGCCATTGACCACAACTCTTTGAGTGCGACAATCCAGCCAATTCCTCATCCAATGAGCGGTCCATCCATCAAATCCGTGTCTCTCCATTTTAGAGACAGAACATTGTGCGAGACAGTATCAAATGCTTTGCACAATTCCAGGTAGATATGTGAGTTGCTCTTCCCTTATCCACCAATGCTGTAACCCCGTTGTAGAAGGCCACCAAATTTGTCCGGCACGATTTGCCCTTAGTGAAGCCATGTTGCTGTCACCAATCACCTCCTTATTTCCCATGAGCATTAGCATCATGTCCAGGAGGATCTGCTCCATGATCTTGCCAGGAACACAGGTGAGACTGACCGGCCTGTAGTTCCCAGGGTCTTCCTTTTTCCCTTTTTAAAAATGGGGGTTATGTTTCCCCTTCTCCAGTGAGACTGCCACGACTTCTCAAATATGATGTATAGTGGCATAGCAACTTCATCTGCCAGTTCCCTCAGGACCCTCGGATGCATCTCATCAAGTCCCGTGGACTTGTGAACCTTCAGGTTCCTTAGATAGTCTCGAACCTGATCTTCTCCTGCAGTGGCCAGTTCTTCATTCTCCCAGTCCCTGCCATTGCCTGCTGTGACCCAGGCAGTGCGGCTAGAGCACTTGCCAGTGAAGACTGAGGCAAAAGTCATTGAGTACCTCAGCCTTCTCCATATTCCGGCTAACCAGGTCTCCCCTTTCCCTCCAGAGAGGGCCCACTTTTTCCCTAGCCTTCCTTTTATCACCAACGTACCTATAGAAGCTTTTCTTGCTGCCCTCAATGTCCCTGGCCAGAT
>NW_010526907.1:10165-32329 GCF_000687285.1 Phaethon lepturus
TTCCTCCCAGGCTACCTGTCCTTGCTCCGACCCTCTGTAGGCTTCCATGTTTTATCTATATAATCTTCCATTTTATCCATATAATCTTCTGGGTACAGCACTTTTTTTTTTTTTAATTGTTTGGGGCCTTTTTTCCCCTCTGGGAATTCTTGTCAAAACCAGTTGGTACCTTTGCAGTTTGGCATTTTGCTGGGCAATTGGCTAAATGGCAGCTGAGATTTAAAAAGCAGGAACATGTTTACAATATATTACATATTTGTAAACTTGAAATTTTTTTTTTATTTTAAAAGTACTTTTACCTTTTTTGGTGGCTGTTGCTCTTTCTATACTTTAAAGAACACTTTCTTCTTCCCAATGTCTCAGTGCAGTGTTGCTGTGTTAGTATTTCCAGGGCAGCAGGGGAATGTTTACATCCAAACAAAATCTGTTTTCTTTGAGTTTTTTAATTGCAAACATTTGTGCCCATAAAATCCTCTCCACATTTCAAGAGTACTTTTACCTTTTTTGGTGGCTGTTGCTCTTTCTATACTTTAAAGAACACTTTCTTCTTCCCAATGTCTCAGTGCAGTGTTGCTGTGTTAGTATTTCCAGGGCAGCAGGGGAATGTTTACATCCAAACAAAATCTGTTTTCTTTGAGTTTTTTAATTGCAAACATTTGTGCCCATAAAATCCTCTCCACATAACTCAGTCACTGTTTAGCTTAATTTTTTTGGTTCTGTGCAAAATCTAAAACTTGGATCACATTCAGTTTTACGGTTGGGCATTTGTTGTTTTGTTTTCTGAATCACATAATAAGAGCATTGCATCTGCACCTACATCAACAAATATAGAAGACACCATTTGCCACTTAAAATGGCAGTGCTAACGATCTGAAGTCAGGAGTGGCTCTTTAAAGACAGAAATATGGCTCACACCGGCTTCAGATATCGTAAGCGCCGTCTGCGTTGGTGATGTTGTTCAAAGTGTCTCTAAATGCCCTTATGCGGGATAACCTCACAAGCGTATTCCCATGTGAAGTCTCAGCCCGTGAGGGTGTGTGGCTTGTTCTGCAGAGGCAGTCGCAGGCAGTTACAGGGCTGGGTGTGCTGGTGTTAGTTGGTGGGGCTGTTTAGTTGATAAGCTGCAAGACAACGTGGTGGCAGGGGACCTGGACTGCGTCTTACCCTATAGATGTCCCTGGCATAAACAGAGAGGGGACAGCGCCTTGAAATGCATAACATGGGCCAAGAGTTCGTACCTCCTCTGCCTAAACTTTCCGCCACTTTCTGGCATTTATCTTCCACCATACCCCCTTCATTTCTGTGGGTTTTTTTCTCACTCCACTACAGTCAAATGTCATTCATGCTGGCGTTTGCCAGGGAGAAGATGGTTCCCTACTGTATACATCTCCCATGGATGATCCATGCAGTGCTAAGCGACAACGTATTTTTTCCCATTAAAGTGGAGGAATGAAGATTATACAGCTACTTAACAGAGGTGCTTGGATTAGAAATGTTAGCAACCCCGGATTCTTGACCTACTGTACACATCTCCCATGGATGATCCATGGAGTGCTAAGCGACAAGGTATTTTTCCCATTAAAGTGGGGGAATGAAGATTATACAGCTACTTAACAGAGGTGCTTGGATTAGAAATGTTAGCAACCCCGGATTCTTGACAATAAAATAAAGATCAGTTCGAGGTGGAGAAATGTCCGAGGGTGCCTTTGCTCAGGGCTTGCAGGTGTGTGTCTTGCTGCACTTGGTGTGACTGCAGGTGATGAGGGACTTGAAGGAAGAGGCTTCTCACAGTGCTGTGGATTGAGAGGGAAGCATTTAATTTTCCTTCCTTCTGTGTCATTTTCCTTGTCCTTTCTCCCTCACCAACCATCACCCAAGCCAGATACGTGATTTTGTTATCAAGTACTGGTGGATAACAGGGGAAATCTCACTGCCATTACATTGGATTGTTGGGAGAAATGACTGACTCTTCACATCTGCCAGATCATGGAGGTTTTCTAGAAGCAGTACAATAAATTTGGTGGTATTGAAGGGCAAAAAAAGTGACTTCAGGGGTCCCAGTCTGTTCTTTCTTTGACAGTTTAGGAAAAGAAGATTCAGCTACAACAGCTTGATGTGACATAAGCCAATGGAAAAGCTATGGGTAGAGGTTTGGTACCAGAAAGTTAACGTGCATGTTGTTACTGCTTTGTA
Source organism: Phaethon lepturus (assembly GCF_000687285.1). NCBI lineage: Eukaryota > Metazoa > Chordata > Aves > Phaethontiformes > Phaethontidae > Phaethon > Phaethon lepturus. Next base: position 12,359 of record NW_010526907.1, read on the forward strand.
GGACAATATATAAGCAGAAAAAAGGAGTCCTGGCCAGCAGGTGAAGCTGGCCAGCCTGACCACGAGGACACTTCATGGAACCGGTTACAGAGCTGTGCAGCTCGAGGAGGGAGCTTAAAAGATCACTCTTCTTCTTGTGCCTTAGCATGCTTTAAAAAAAAAGACACAAAAAGTGCTTTCATTGTATAACTGGAATGTGCCACAAATAATAACACATAAGCTACAGTTGCAAATGCTTTTTGAGAAGGGAGTGGGTGGTATCTGGTATGCACCATTTCCTAAAACATTTTGATTGCATGCAAATGAAAAGGAATAAAATTGAATCTTTCAGTACAAATACGGTAAAGAACAATACAATTTACCAGTGTGTTAAGATTACTGAAAATGTTCTGTGGCTTTGTTAGCAAGCATTTAAAAACATTGGAATTTTTTTTTTTTTACACTGCTCAAAACATTGAAAACACAAACCTTTAGTACGTTACAACACTGTTGAGAGCATCACAAGTTGCTTGTGGCCCTGTACTGCACAGAGGTATAAGTAATCTCAGTTGTTCCCCAGCAGAAGAGAGAGGAATGGATAAGGATATCCTTTACCTGCCTCTTGTATGAAGAAGCTGTTAATATAGAGTGTTTCCCGAAGTGGAGAAGCTGAGAACAAGGCCTTGGCTCACCTGGTTCCCCGCTGGTTCCCAACAGCCGAACTGCTGGGCTCTGAGACACGTGGTACCTTTTCGCTTCTCTTGGTTTCTCCAGCCCACAGGCTCTGAATGAGCAGTTTCCGCAAAGCATGGAAACGAAGAAACTCTTCCTTTTTGTGTTTTTCTGGTCTTCCTGCAGCTTCAGTCTTGACACCTCGTTCTGTGAAGCTGCTGCGAGAGGGAATCGCTGGAACCAAGAAACAACAGGTGAGGAGGGCTGGCAGAGATGTTTCCTCACGAGTGTACGAAAACTGCAGTGAACCCTACTAAGCTTGGGAAATGTTGGTTATGGCTTGGTCCTTATTTCACAGTGGTGGAGGACCAGAATGAGTAAACCTGCTGACGGCTATAGCTTGTGTTGCCTAGCAGTGTATCACAGCATGCCCGGCGTACCGAGTGGTGTGGGCATGGGAAGACTTGGCTGTCCTAGGGGGAGAAAATTATTTGATGAAACATGCCCTGGTGAGATGGCTGACTCTGTGGCTTAGCCTGGCAAGCCACGAGAAAGTAAAACATATCTTACCTCTCTTTCAAAATGCAGAAGTGACTTTCTTGAGATGGGGATGTTGCCTTGAGCACGTGCGCCTGTTTGATGTAGTGAGTGTTTTAAAAATAGTGTTGCAAATGCTGGGCCTGGTCAAGCGAGAGCCTGAAAGCTTTAAAATGATAGCTCTAGATAGCTGGGTCTGTTAGTCTGCTCTGCGCAAAACCGCTGATAATTACATTGACTTCTGTGTTGCAGTTTTAATGCCTGTGAAGTTCCACCACGGGTTTCCAGTGGGGGTATTGATTAAGTACTTTAGGAACAACAGGCAAAGGACCTATTCTTCTGATTTGGTTCCTCCCCCCACCTGTGGAGGAAATGCCGTTGTGAAAAGGAGAGCGACTTCAGACATCATAGTGAAGGCTAGAGTTATTTAGGAAATGGCACAGAGCGCCGTTTACCTGAGCCTCCCCGCTCTGTTGCTGCACCCTTTGAAAATAGGCAGGACGAGAGTCAAAGAGCCAGCAGTAACTTGGTGGGCCAGTGGAGTGAGCCATCTGAGGTAGCTAAGGATGGGAGGGTTGTCTTAGTATTTAATTAATGACCTTCAGCTGTGAAAAAAATCCATTTTACGGATTTGGGAGAAGCAGGAACCGCACCCGCGCGTGCACCACACGCTAGTAGCTACGCAGCACTCCAGAAAAGGGATGAAGTTTGGGGCTGGCTATAGACTCCCTGCTTTTCCTCCTTGCCTCTCTGGCGTGCCTGCTGCGGAGGCTTTGGCAGGAGGAGAGGGTATGGAAAGTTACCTGGCACTGTGCCGGGGCTGCCCCGCGGTTGCCTGAGCTCATCTTGCTGTGGGAGCCGATGGCAGAAGCCATCAATTTAGTTGATGTCTAGAAAAGCTGAGTTTTACAACTTCGTGTGTAAGAATCGGAAATTGTGACTACAGAGCGCGAGAGGAGGGAGAAAACATGGACAACAGTAAACTATGGGAAATACTCTTTACTGGAAGCCTTTTTCAAGCAGTAAGGAAATAGCAAAGTCTGTCAGACTTTGCTGCACATCACGCTGAAGATGTCAGTACTGAGAGACAGGTCAGAAGTGATAAAGATGCATTGTACAGGTCAAATTGTTGAGTGTGGCGTATGAATATTTCTTCACTGTGGTATTTCCTATTGCAGTTTCTACTCCAGTCTTTGTCCTGGAATTGCTTTTTTTTCCTTTTTTTTTTTTCTTTTTTTTTAAGCTAGGAGTTCCCGGTGGCAATGCCCTGAGTACAAACTGTTTAGAGCCCTCCGAGATATACTCCTGATTCATCTCCCGTGTATGCTGTCTGCTTTTACATATGCTGGGTTTTACCTACTGCGGTTCTGCATAGTCTGGCCATTTGCCAGGGCCCTCTGCGATTTCTCAGCATTTCTTTTAAAGATGGACTATTCAGCCTGCACCGTTTTCAAATATCCCGGTATTCCTTCTAATTTCTTCTGGATGCAGGTGCTTTCAACACCTCTAAATACTGCTGCTAGGTAGCAGATAAGAGAAGCTCAACTTCCACATCCTCGAGTTTATTTTGGTCCTGTCAGGTCTCTTGTCCTCCGAGACACCGTGCTGGTCCTTACAGTAGAAGCTTCTACTTCTTGTGTTTCTAAAACAAAGCTTAGCCACCTGACATTAGATTCAGCTCTATGCCAAAAAAAGATCTCTAAGCCCATTTTGTTTAAAGTGAAACTGCTCCTTTTGCAACTATATAAAAATTACTCCAATTTTTCTCAACAGATGGGCCCCTTGTGTTCAGCAGCACACCTGTGTACATTCGTTGTTATATTTATTTATAAAAGAATTTCCAATTGAATGTTTTCATTGAAGATGGTATTTTAACAAGTTGCAGCGTCAGAAAAGTTGGTTGATGGTTGTTTTCTTTCCAGAAAACGACAATTTCTTTAAAATAGAAAAGGTACTGAAAACCTATCATCTCAGTTATTTTAAGATTTTTTGCTCCTTTTTACTCCACGAAAGGAAAATGGATTAATCTAGAAATTTACAGAGAAATTTCTCCCACTTTACTGCAAAGCCTTGGAAGTACATTATAATCGTCTTGTCATGCAACTTGTTAATGCATAAAGGTGTGTGTGCTAACAAAAAAAATGAGTCTTGGCTTTTACATTAATGGAGATGGCCTGCAATATAAGTGGGATTTTTCAAAGCATTATTAAATAATAAATTTTACATCATTCCTCTTTTTTTTTTTTTTTTTTTTTTTCCACTTAGAGTATAACCGAATCGATGTGAACCAATTTCAGGGACTATATTTGCAGCACTATCTTTAGTTTCTAGTTTGGTGGTCCGGCTTGGAGCCAGACTTTTTTTGTTAACTTGGAGATTCTCTGGCACAATGTAAAAATGGCACCGTTTTATTATTCCTAACATTTTGCAAAACCTCTGTTCAGAGCAGACTTTTCTAAATTAACCAATGCTTGTGCCGTTATTTTCTACTTCCTACAAACCCACAGCTGAAAGGAGCAATTAAAGAGCTTGATTGCCCCTTTAAACTTGGAATTTCAGCAGTATTTAACAGGAAGAAACTCTCGTTTCAAGATCGTTAGCAGCCGTTTCCCCTGTCAATGTTAATTGTATTTTTGGGTGCACGTGGACTGTACGATCGAGCGCTTAGGGACTTAGAGACGACGGGCTCTCCCGCAAGTGATTCCAGATGTTGGGATTTTTCCTGCAGACATTGTCCTGGCTCTTCCCAAGACAACTTGTACCAACCATCCCACGATCGCAATGCGCTTCCTCTCAAGAGGCACCTGGTGCAGCTAGGCTGTATCGTGCCTCTGTAGTGCGGCACTGCATTTCTCTCATCCAGACTTCTCAGCAGAATGGTGCTAAGCCTCCCCAATACCGATACAAAAAGAAATGCCTGAAAAACCCCTGGAGGCGCAGGCAAGAAGCCAAGGAGAGAAAGCTGGATCCGGGGCACGTGCCCGACCATGCTGTGGCATGGCAGGCTCCGGGCGGCTTCGCTGGCACCACAGGGGAAGGGAGATGCTCGGTGCGGAGGCAGCTGAGCTGATCCTGGCGTTGGGTACCATGGAGCTGTGACATCATCCTGGTGACGCAGGTCTGGCGGGTCCCAGTCCCTGCATGGTGCTAAACTGCTCGCTAGAAACAGCACCTGCAGCGGGACAGAAACATGAAGGAGTGAAGCGCTGCTCGTCTCTCACCTCTGGTCAAGGCAGATGTCCAGCTCTGTAGCGTGAGCTACAGAGCCAGGGCTTTACTCGCAAAGCAGCCTAAGCGTATGAGGGTGCTGGATCCAACTCACACCAGTCCCAGCAATGGCAATGATTAGACCTGCATGTGGCAAAGTTTAATGCTGTCAGCTGCCGTACGGGAGGCCAAAGTATTTTGCCTGGCTACCTTTATTCCTCTTTCCCCCAAAATATAAAGCTAAGTTTATACAAATACATAAACCCCACATATGTAAATAGAAAGCTAATTTCATTTTGAAGTCTTAAATGAATACAAATGATCTAAACATAAATAAATAAGTGGCTGCATGTATATGTTTTATTCAAAGCCACAGTTACAATTTAGAAATATCTCTTTGGACCTGTCAGACTTTTCCCAGCTCCCAAGCAGAGAGGGAATCTTCCACCTGGAAGTTGGCCGCCGCGGGTGCTGCGCTGCCGGTAGCTATGGATGTGCTGTGTGCACCAACAGTGAGGGCAGACCCCGTCTGAAATTCAGGGGAGGCTGCTGCTACCTCACCAGTGCACCACAGAGCTTGTCACATAAACTCAGGGCACCTCTTGCTGGACCAACCTAGGTAAGTGGAGTGAGGACAGAGAAGCGGATCACAAACAGTTGGCAAGACACAGCGTCTTTTGATGACTCTCTTGGTGCACATCATTCTTGTATCCCAGGAAAATTTCCCACCATCAGAAAAATATTTGTCGTGTTTTAAAACAGGATGCATCTTCACATGCACAGGGTTGGTATCCACTAAACTTCAATACAAACTTTTCTTTCCTGGGCAATAAAAGTTCTCATTATCCTCCTGAGGCACTGATAGTTTTTTCCTTTATTGCTTTTAGACCTCTCAGCAGACTATAGAGCAAATAACGAATGAGTACTTTGATTTTTACCACCTTTTAGTAGATGGTATGTTTTCTTAACACCATAAAGGAAATTATTACACAGATTGTCCTTCTGGCCGGAGAAATGAGTTCTAACACACTGTGGAGCTTTAAGGGGAGAATTTGTTCTGAGGACAACCATGTGTCCTGGGAAAAAGATGGGAAAAGATAAACAAAATAAATAAACATTTGGAATGGAACTGTTGAGTTAGTAGCTGCCCAAAGTGGAAAGTAGAATTCAAGTTTAGTTCTTTGCATGCATGTGCAGTAGTTCAGTATCTTAAATCAAGAGAAAGAACACACAGAGTCCGTTCGTTCTTTCCACTAGCTGCCTGCCTGCTCACATCCAGCTAATGTTTGTATTCTCAGTGTAAACAGTCGTACTGTCATGAGTCCTGGCCAACCAACAGACAATACATAAAAATGGTTCATTTGATATATCGTTAATTCTAATCTTTTTTTCTTCCTGTTACATTTAGATACACATTTTGCTTTCAAGTTGAACACTTGCAAATGTGCGAGCTCTGCTGTTTGATTTTAGCCATATGCACCCGTCCTGCAACTCACCAATAACTGATAAGGTTTTAACGTCATAAAAACTAGGCTGAGGAAGTTCGGACTTAGAGCATTAGGGATGGATCCATCCTCCTCTGAGTTGCTCACAGGTCAGCTGAGGATTTCGCTGGTGTGGGAGGATGTATGGCTAATGTGAGTCAGCAAAGCTGGCCCTGCACGGTGTTCACCTGGCCTCCTGCCCGCGTCGGAGACGTGCCTGCTGAAAGCAAGCGGTCACGGTGAGTGCACCGCTGAAATATGCCTGTTGTTGGCATGGGGGTCCCTACTGCAAAGCAGTGTAATTCAGAGCAGTCCTCAGGATGGGCTTGGCAGCAGCCCATGGGTAAGGAGCTGCTTTGTCATCCTCTTTGGGATGTGCTGAAGGAACCTTTAGCCGAACAGTGCAAATAAGGCACACTTCCAAGATGTGTCAGCGAGTTACGGGGCAGCGCTGGGGACATGGCGCTGGTCAGTGACTCTGTGCGAGCTCCTGCTCTGCCCTGACCTGCCCAGAGACGCCTTTTAGCGTGCCCTGGGGAGGGGTGAACTTTTGCAGCTTGCAGAGGTACCTGCAGCTGCTCTGGCTGAGTGTCAGGCTGATTTTTCAGCTCCTTAAACAAACCAAAGGGTTAAAGTCCTAGCCCTATGTCTTACTGATAAGGAAGAGACATCATTTGAGAAGGCACCTTTCAAGGACACCATTGTTCCTTGTCAATGCAGGCCTACAATGCAGGATTATTTATTAATTCCGAAGTATGCCTCTTCTAAAATTTCTTCTGAGCTTTCTATTCTTTACCTGTAGTCCCTACGCTGCTTGTTTCTTTACTCCGCTGCTGTTTATCCTTGCTTTAATTTCTAGAAATTCTTTTTGTTGTGAACCAGATTAAAAACACCCCTGTGATCTTCTTTTCCCTTTGCCTGATGGCTGGGGCCTTCACCGTGCACCCAAGGTTCCTACAACGGGCGCCTCACGTTGTGTGCCAGAGCCTCCCTATGCCCCGTCCCCCTACAGCAGCATCTTCCCCTTCACTCCCTTCGCCCGAGGCTTTGCGTGTCCTCCCACCTCCTCCTTCCTCACCACGCCTCTGAGCGCCATGGACGTGCCTCGTGTCCTCAGGTGGTCCTCACGCTCGCCCCCGCCGCGCTCCCTCCCCAGGCCCCCGTCCCAGCACCCCTGCCACCCGCCACCGCTCCGCTCCGCGGCCCCTCTCCGAACTCGGCCCTCAACCTAGCAAACCTCTTTCCCGCTTCTGCTGCCGTTTCGTTTTTCTTCTTCCCGCCCACTGACACTCCTAACTCAGCAGCTTGGGACCTGGCTAAAAACAGGGCGTTGTTTCTGCAATAAATAAACAAACAAAGAAAGAAATAAATTTATCTTTAAGGCACTCCATGGCTCTAATCAGCAAAGAAAAGGTGGAAATACTCTTGGCCTCGTAGAAATCTCAAAGGTAAGGCGCTACACTGTGGGCCTAAGGAGGACAGATGAAGCGAATGATGCTCAACTTTGCAGCCATTTTTTTTTTGTTACTCAGTACTGCCATCATTCAATAATCTCCTTTTTCGGCGTGCCCCACATGCCCGTAATGCCACCTAAACGGGCTTAATTTTTCCCCTTTCACTTTCCAGCCCTCGGGTCTCTGGCTCCCCGGCTCCCGTGCTCAAGAAATGAAACTAGAGACGATCTTTTGAACCCGTTGCTTTTGCTCAATCGCTGTGACCTCCGTTAGGCAAGCTGCGAGTCCCTTCCTCCGAGAGCAGGCCTCCCTGTTTCGCCTGCCTGAAAGGCAGTTAGCTGCGGCCTCTCTCCCCAGCTGTCGCTCACAGGTCTGCTCCCAAATGCCACCGCTCCTCGCAAAAACGCACGTTCAGCCTGCGGCGTGTGACAACACCGCTGCCCGAGGCTGGCTTGAGCGAACGCTGAGCTCCCAGTCGTCGCAGCACAGCCCGTGCGGAGAGCAAAAAACACCTTCGCGCTGGCTTGAGGGACGCAACTAGCCCTCCCGACGCCACGGAGCGGTGATGGCTCTTGCTGTGCTCCGGCACATGGGATTCCCGGTATGTACGGGGAATCTTCCTCTCGCAGCAGAGAGAGGACAGAAAAAAACCCAGCCAAAGCAACAACTCATCCCCTCTGCCGTCTCACCGACAGCCTGCTGATGCGCAGCGCTGGGGCTGCGTCGAGTCCCAGAGGAGCAGAGGCTGCAGGAACCCCTATGAAATGCCGCAGACAGCTTGCTGACTGGTTTTTCTGACGTTAACTATTCCCACAGCAACGTACAGCCTTTTTTTTGTGACTTCAGCACGCCTTGTGCTGTGAGTCTGTAGCCAGCCACACGTGTGCAAGCGGGTGAATGCTTACCTGGAAAGATGAGGTAATGCGGGTTCACCTGTGATGTGAAACCTCCTGGCCTCCATGACCATCTTGCTAAGGCCGGCCCCGCTCAGCCTGGCCCGTGCACCCCTTTCAAAAGCCAGCGGAGAGAAACGTGTCTCAGGAAGCACGCTGCCGGTCTGAAAAGGTCTGAGGCACGGCTTTGTGAGAGGCTTTTATTTTTTTCCTTCAGTCACAAGCCTCATCATGGGTATGACTTTGGGAATGAGGTTGTCGTCAAGAGAATTTTAGGAGTGCGTTCAGATTTGCTATTAGGAAAAAGAAACCAGCAGCAGACTGTACTAACAGAGCATTGTAATTAAGCCAGGCAAAAACGAAAACCAGATCAAAACACTCCCATATTTTGAAGCCTTTGAAATCCCAAACTATGTTTCATTTTTGCAGCTTAAGCAGATACCACTCTTAGATGCCTTAGCTATCTATCTGCCTTAGGCTGAGATCGTCTTCAAGCCAGGGGCTGATCTCATGACAGGTATCACATCACATCACGTCACATCACATCACACGTTCCTTCCCTGTTCTCCCCCGGGTGAATAATACATGAACAAACTAATAGCTACACTGAAGATTTATTTCAAAAAAATACCGCATATATACATCAGTTTAAAAATTAGTTAAGATGTGCCACTGTTAAATATACAATGCTTTTTCTTAAAACCAAATGTACTGCTCCTTATTTGTGGGAAAGTCGCTTTTTACAACATTTTACTGAATGAGATTAAGTCAAAGCCGTTCTCTTAAGAAATTAAGCATTCTTTTAAAACCAATTAAGTTACCCATTCTGTTTCAACCTGGGGGGAGCAAAGCAAATGAGAAGACTGATTTGATCCAAAGCCCCCCTGACTTCAGAGGGAGTTCTACTGATTTTTGGATTAGATTCTCCTGTAAAAAGTGACATAAGCCATGGTAATGGATACAGAAGCTGTGCTATTGGATCACCTGGCAGCACAAATGTGATGATATCAGATGTGAACACCTCTGCATTATGCTGAATCAGAGTGCAAAATATGCTATGTATGTCAGCTTTATGCCAGCTGCAGGAGGACAAACAACACCTGAGTCAAAAGAAGATGTTATAATTATTTATATAATACCTTACATACACCTTATATAATAACAATTCAGGCAGACTATGCAAGCCTCTAGGACAAGACATACCTGCTACCTGCATTTTTTGAACCAGTATGGACCAGCAGAGTGAGTTTGCCTAGCACTTTGCAATTTGTGCCTGTGAGATATGGTACAACACCCTAAATCATCTTGTCAAATTACAGCCCAAGCACCTAATAAAAGAAGCTTTTTCACACAAAGTTTCAATCTTACAAGCACAGTCACGCAGCTGAAGTGTCCTCTGAAGACACACGTGTGGTCAGGGGAACCCCTCATGTGCTCAGAATTAAGTAATTAGCTGAGAAGTTGCACAAAAGGGACATTAATCCATGATTTCCACATTTCAGTTTGGCCATAAACCTGACAATGTTTAGCTAATACCTCAGAAATCATTCCAGGCTGGAAGGATATCTTTCCATCCTCAGCTGGAAATGTTAAACAAGATGAAGTTTTCTGCATGGTGGGGTCCAAACACTGGTGCTCTAACATGTTTGCGCAACCTCTGCAGCAGGGTTTCTCAAGAGGTTCATCTACGAAGAGGTCCAGAGGTTCTCAGCAGTACCTAGAGGTGCACCTGAAAATATGAAAAGGGCAGGCACATCCTAGAAGAGTGTTTTCCTGTTGTTAAAATATGAAAGGCTGTTCATTCCCTTACTTGGCTTTTTAATAGAAGCAGCCAAATATCAGGAAGAATGTTTACATATGCCTCCACAAAAATCAAGAGTGACCTTGCAAATAATTTGCACCAGAAATGGTCTATTTGAAAAAAAGCTGTCCTATTTATAACATCATCACCTGTGAAGAGAATCAGAGTACCTAGGAATATTATTGCATGCTTAAACAACACCTGAAGCAACACAGAACTGTGTTAGGCTGAAGCTGAATATTTTGGAAGCTATATTTTTGGCTATATTCAGCCCTGTTAATTAAGAGGGCTAATCAGTGTGTTACAGAAAGCTTTATTATCTTCCCAAACTCATTTGAGATCACTACAAAAGGAAATATATGGCAGTGATTTAACCGCAGCAAGTCTCACAAAAAATCAGATATTTAAATTTGCTTAAATAGAAAAGGCACTCTGAGGAAGAGAGGAGATTTGTTTTCATAATAGGGTAGGAAAAGGTAATCATCTGCCTCTGGAGAGGCTGTAAGCTGTTGGCAGTAAATATTTAACAAATGAAATGTAAGCTGGTAATCAGTTTAGTTCTGTGCCTTCACCCTGAAATCGTCTGTATGAACCCAACTCAGGGCAGAAGGTCACTTAACTCAGGGCACCTGAGCTATGGCAAGGCAATGCCAAGCTGGGGTGAAGACAGAGCGTGTTCATAGATGTTACCGCATCCGTGTTAACAGTGTTAACAGTGCACAGAGCCTTCTCGTAATGCGGAAAACTAACCACTGTACAAGAAAGCAAACAGCGCTGCAGAGAAGTCCCAGAAAAGTCAGGTGAAAGCTGTGGTTAGCCATCAGCTCCTGTTTCCCGGCACGAGGAGGGGGCTCGGTGGTGGCCTCTTGCTGGGAAGGCCGGGTAGAGCCGTGGTGCCCACAGCCAGACACAGCATCACCAAGCAGAAACCGAAGTCCCCTCAGCTTGCCTGTTAGGAGATGAACAGGCTGCAGCACCTCCCTGGAAGCAAACTACAACAAATCATAGTCTCTTTTAAATTGTAAATAGGCTGTATATTCTTTTTTTCCTTGCCTGCACTTAGATTTCACTTCAATGTATCATTAAAATGTGGGTGATGACCATCAAACAATCAGATGAAGCATTTTCCTTACCTCTGACTGTGCTTAGTGTTGGAATGACATGTTATGTTACTGTGGAGTAAGGACTGCATTTGTTTATTCACTGAAATATAGTCAGAGTCTAATAGTATTTGTGCTTGTTTCCCAGCCTTTAAATAGCCATGTCTTTTCCCATCTGTTAGTTTTTCTGGAACTTGATCAGTAAAATGTCTTTCAGTCTTCATTTTTAAGTTCATGCTCTCTATATATAGACCATATGTTTCTTATATATTATGCTCTGTCTGTATGATGCTCTACAGGTGTAAGTCAGTTTTATTGCATCTCCTTTTCAAAAGGCATTTTTAAAAAATTCTCAGGGGCTTTTTTCTAGTTCTTGGTATTCTCAGAAATGTGCAAGATATAAATCTATGCCACTTTGAGTAGCCAAGGCTATTCTGCTTAACAGCTTAGTATACATGATCCCAAGAAGTTTGGACATTGCATGAGTAGTCTGATATAAACAACTGCCTTCAATAAATAAATCAAGTAGAAATGAAAAAACAACAGTGTCATGTAAAGTGATTTAGTTTACAGAGGAATCTAAGTGCAAAACGTCATCCTTTGGATGCCAAATACTGTATTACTATGGGATGGGAACGAGCCACTTACTCCAGCTAGCATCTCTATAATCCCAACGTCCTGTCTTTCCAAGGTCAATACTGGAAAGAGCAATCTTCTAGGCTGTTGGAAATGATCCACTTTATAGATTATTCAGCCTTTTTCAGCTCTCTTCCTCTGTTACTCAAATCCTGAGAGGACTCCCAAGACTCATCTCAGTCCCCACTGCCCACCAAGGAGATTCCAGCCAATGCAGGCTCTCCTGGATTTGCAGATTTTGTCACAAACTTCCCACGTAGCCCTTGTTTGATGCTTGGTGAAGGAGAATCCTGCAGCCCCCCTGGGGCACCTGGACACTGAGACGCTGGGCATCACAAGAGCAGACCTGGACCCAGGGTTAGGACCTCTACTCCTCTGTGGACTTGAAGGCCTCTGGTTTGCTGGCCACCTTTAGTCATTCTTAACTGATACATGCAAGGAAAATAAGCATAACACATCTTATACACTTGATAGTTGGCTGCAAGATATCACATCTATTCCTTTTTTCTAGCAGGCTGTCAAGAAGATCATCATCAAAACAGATTTTCACATCTTCCCTACACTTGGGTCCACTGTTTTTGACAACTTTCATCCTGGCCTTGGGCTCCCCAAAGTGGCTACTGACTGTATACTGACTGCATTTCTCCTTTCCATCCTTAATTAGTAAGGTATCTGTTAAAAACAGCAGCTTTCTTGAAGGGGTAAACTCCTTGTGATTGACTTAATTAGGACATTAACTTGCCCTTGAATTCCTGTTGACTTCTTTTACTCTGATCAGTGAAACTGCATCTTACTCAAGCCTAGGGGAACCCAGACCGATATGCCCTGATGCTGTTCAAGCACCGGGTATCCATGAGTACCTGAACTTACGGACAGGACAAAGCAACCTATACAGGGCCATCAGACATGTCAGGGGATACCCTGAATACCTTCAGTTCGGTTTTATAACCCCTAGGACACTATGTAAGGATCAAAGAAGGACTGATAAGTACTTGCCAGAGAGAACAAATGAGCCCTTCCTATTTTCACTTTACCACAGAAAATTGTTTTTGTAATAAGAAATTAAGAAAACAAAAGCAGACCCAGCTACCTAACCAATTAAAAAAACAGTGGTTACATCTGTGCTTGCATTTGATTTCTTCAAATTGTTGCCATACGAGGCACGTGATGAATTGTTGAGGGTGCCAGGCCACAGCCAGCGCAATGGGGCAGGTGAGGGAGGTGTAGATTTGCACGCTTGTGCCTGGACTACAGAGAAGCATGAGAGACTGAATCCCACAGGCAGGCTGAGCACAAGGTGATAAGCAATAAACTTCCTCATGGCAAAGCACACAAGATCTAGCACAAAACACCACCACCACCACCATCACCTACAAAATCCAAAACAAACAGAAAAAATACCCAAGCAGACCAAATGAGCAAAAGACCTATCAAGCTGCCTTCTGTGCCTGTTAGCACGGCTGTTTGTTCTGGGCGTCTTGAGATGCCTGTGGCTGAAAGCAGCAGAATACCAAAAGCCTCCCACATCACCGTCACTGTCCTGTCCCTTACAGTCTGGCCATCATCCTCATTTCGGTTCTCCTGCCCTGAAGATCCCCAGAGGCTCCCTGGAGAAACTGCAGAGTATTCAGGGATGATGCTCACTTCTTGAATTTGGATGTGATAAAGCAGCTACCTTCAATGTTGTCATCGTGGTGGTCCCAGGGCTTCCACTATTTTCCTCAGCTTTTGTTTTGGCCTCCCTTGAATGGCAGGTCCCTTTATTCCTACCACAACCATAGTGATGCATGCTGTCAGTGGAAGATGCCACTGGAGCTGGTTGTTTGCTGGTCAGAAGGGCATCACCTGGGGACTGGTGTGAAGAGCTCTGTGCTCAGGGCTTATGGAAAAGAACCAATGGAAAAGAACTTGCTTCTGCTACCGATGAATTAAGCATTAATTAGTAGTACAACTCCAGGCAGTCATTTCTTGAGTACTTTTACTGTATCTCATCAGCTCACTTATTTTTCAAACAGATGATGGCAAACTGTTTTGCTGAGTTGGGAATTTAGGTATCTGCACCATTTTGAAGTCAAACGCAAAAGCCATGACTGCAGATAAAAATATGATTTAAAGTGCTGTTGCCTCAAAACCTGATGAGTCTGAATGCCAGCTCACACTGGCCCATGAACCTCTCTGCAAGTACAAGGGGCTCTAGAACAATACAAGTTTAATGCACATAGCTCACTTTTCTCTCTCAAGATGTAGTTATTATTAAAAAGACAGGTAATAACAATAGGCTTTACGGGAAAATCATGCAGTGCTTTCTCTTTCTCCTTATTAGGCAAAATCCATTTTTTCCATCTGTATTTTGTTTTGTCCTGTAGCCAAGGTTTTTATTCTTTCCCATAGTTCAAGGAGGATCCCCTGCTGCCTTTAGTCTAACTAGTCCATTAAATGGACCCATATTAAAGTGTTCCTGTAAATCTAGATTAACCAGGGCATAGGCATTTCACATTTTCCAGCTTGCTCCTAAATTTCTCCAAATTATGCACACAGATGTAATGACGAGAAGGACAGCTAAGCAGCTTTCTCTTTCTAAAACGTGAAGTTGTCTTAAGCTTAAAGATTTAGGCACAGTTTAAGCCAGACACTGAAGTAGATCCTAGTATTTCAGCATGTGCTAATACTCTTTGCTGAATAGGAACTGAGTTTACTTTGTGCTTAATTTCCAACAAAACAGGGAATTTCAAACATGGGCTAATTATGTGTTTTGTTGAATTTTCAGCCTCCAGTAAAACAACCAAAGAACATAGGCAAGTCCACCATCTGAGAAGCTTTCCTGCTTTCTCTTTTCAGGGTGCGTTACCTCTGTTTAGTTGTATTTGCAAATGGTAAGATAAACAAATTGCACTGTACATTCTTCAGCTGAACCATTCCTCCCTGGGAAAGGCTTGTTAGCCCAGAGCACACTGACTAATATCAGAAGGCAGAAGAGACAAGAAAGAACAAAGACGCATTCTCTTAGCACAAGATAAATATGTTGAGAAAGGAATTACTCAAGGCTTGAAAGACAATGAAAATACATTTTTAATTCTCTATGTACCAGTGGTATCAGCCTGAGTAATAGACAAGAGGAAATAATTGCTTTAATTTAGCATAAACAATTCCCCAAATTTCATTAATAAAACATAGTGGGAACATTTATATTATTAGATTTTTAATAACAAAATATACATCTAAACTGAACAAAAGAAAAGAAAGCCAAAAAATCCCATTAACTGGGAAAATTATTTTAGTTGTACTGAAATTAATTTAAATATTAGGTTATTAGATAGAATCATAGAATGGTTTGGGTTGGAGGGGACCTTAAACATCATCTAGTTCTAAGTCCCCCTGCCATGGACAGGGGCACCTCCCACTAGATCAGGTTGTTCACAGCCCCATCCAACCTGGCCTTGAACTCTTCCAGGGATGGGGCATCCACGACTTCCCTAGGCAATCTGCTCCAGTGCCTCACGACCTGCATGGCGAAAAATTTCTTCCTTATTTCTAATCTGAATCTACCCTCTTTCAGTTTAAAATAAGTCTGATTAGGGGAAAAAAAATCCCAGAACTATCAGAGGGAGAGAGTTGTTACTCCCAGTTCATTGAAGAGAACTCACTTAAGGTGTGGTAGACGAGGGCTATGGTAGTTCCTCTACCTTAGATATGTGAATCCACCTCTCCCTCTATCTGAGGAACTGCTGTGGTCACCAGCTGCTACACTAGGCTGGACTGAGAGTTTTCCCTCTTGACACTTTTCATTCTCCATGAATAATTAAACATTGACTGGAGCAGGGGTAGGTCCAGGTCCTACCTCCTGGGGGAAGGACCCAGCCACCAGCCTACACAGTCATTTCTCATCACATAGTCTTTTTTTCACAGTAGCATTTATACACAGTGAAACAATATTAAGAGAAGCCTGAAGGAAGCTCACTGTGGACTAATTTATGAATTGAATGTTGGGTGGTATTCTAAAAAAATGGGAGAAAGTCTTTGGCAATGAGAAAAACAAAAGCTTTGTTTTTCCACTCCCATTTTCAGACTGGTTTGTGTAGCCTTCCTTATGACTTAATTAGGCTGGACTGGGTGTGCAGAAGGGATGGGGAACATGTGCACTATATTTCTGAACTGGCTACCAAGTCGCTCAGAGCCTGGAAGCAAAGGAAGGACTGAGAGGGTGGGGTTTCACATTGCAAAGGCTTAATTCACAGAGGTCGATCCGACTCCACAAATTCTTTCCCACACAATCTGCTGCTCACCACTCTTAGTCCTCGACTCATAAGCCCACCTCTGACACCTACCTCATGCCAAATATCCTTCATTTTATAATCATAGCCAGGGCTAGTATATGTCTACAATAATTTGTCTCAGCTTGGGAAAAGAGGAGGAAAATGTGGGAAGACCCATAACTGATCCCAGAACTCCACCCCTTCCTACAGTTATTTTTCCAAAAGCCATTAGTCAGATCCTCACTCTGAGGATAGCAAAGGCCATTCATGGTTATTTCCCATGAAGCCAGGACCGCCACTGTGAACTAATGGACTCCTTTGCAAATACGCGTCACGCGGGGAACAGCGTGGAGGGCTTCACTGTTTCAGAGATAATTTTCTTTCTGTGCGCTCAGAAAAATGACATTCTGTTCCAAAGTAACTACATGCCAAGTTTCAAGCTAAAGCTATTTTCGGGTTATCCCAGCAAGCAAGAAAAGAAAATACACATCCCCAAAATGTTTTAACTATAGAAATTTGTGTTCAGGGTCTAAATAACTCGGGAGATGCCTAAAAGACTTTTGGGAATGATAAAAGAAGTCACTTAAAAGCATATGGGTCAAATAAAGCATGAAAAATTTCAAACTACTGGACAAATTATAAACACGTGAAAATGTGACTTTAAAACTTTAAAATCAGCCTTACCTCCATCACTATTTCTTTAATGAAAAGAATAAAACTAGATTAAGTTAAGAAACATTTTCTTCAATAGGGATTTTGCCATGTCAGTTCATTTAGAAATAATTCAGAAGTACTCTTGTCATGTCAGATGAAAAACTGTCAAGAATGCTCCATAGAAATACATCTTCATTATAGTAGGCACTGTTATTTGTGTCTTCCAAAGGTTACCTTGGTAACTTTTTTTGCATTAATGTTCCACAAATTGCATAGTCCAGATCCTGTTATACTAGAGACTGCTAACCCTTTCAAGAATGCTAAATCATATTTCAGCGCCAGTCCGTGCCTTGCCTTCAGAAACTTTGCTTTGTCTGACTCGTTCAATGTACAGGTACAGACGCAAAGAGAGGAATAGAAGGTGTTGCTTGAGTGACCTTACAGAATAAAAGACCACACTATCTTGTTGTCTCAGTTATTTCTTTTTTAAAGTCTCTCCCGTTCTTTATACTTTGGAATAAGATGACCATGAAAAGTAGAGCTTAGCAAAAGAGGGGGCATACGAAAAGAAAGACTTTACTGTATCAGGATATGAACTGAATGTATGCAGTATGTTTGACAGCAAGAGGACATGCCTCTCTTTGCAAAACGTATTTTCATAGTTGAAGAGGAGAAGGTGCAATTCACTTACCTGTACTTCACAGCAACTTTTCTGACTCTTTGAACAAGGGTACAGGGTCAGATTTTTGTATCAGCCACCATTTACTTTAATGAATTGCCAGTTTATGGTCTTACAGCTACATGAGGAAAAATCTTGACCCCTGTGCATGTGCTTACATTTCCCTTTCTGAGTCATGCAAAAAACCCTGCATCCAAAGAACATTAATGGGAACCTTGTCCTCCAGCCAAGGGAGCGGGAGGTGTGGGGAGCTGAAGGCTGCAAGGGGAGACCTGAAGCTGTGGCATGGGCAGCGTGGAAGTTGCTTACATGGAATTTCTTTTGTCGGGAGTCGTTCCTGAGCAATACTACAAAACCTCAGGGAGATGCTCTCAAGCTTCTTATTTGGAAAGCAGAATGGGAATAAAAAAGAGGCTTAGCTGAAAAAGCAGATGCAAATTTTCTCACTGATTTTCCATGCCAGGGAGGGGTATCAGCCCATTTCTTTATAAAATAAAATGTCATTTCATCTCTCCCCACCTTACCAAAAACATGAGGTGGGTGGGAAATAGACCGGAGGAAAAGCAAATGATTGTAGATGACAAAAAGCGCTACAATGAAAGAGGGCAAAGAATCCATTAAAAATACAGTTAAAATAGGAAATGAGGAGGCTGGAGAAGAGGGCTGTTGGGGTTGCAGAGCTCATAATAAGGAGGAAAAATAGAGCCATGTGTGCATCCTGAGGTCCCCTCCAAAAGTCAAGGATTTCACCTCAGTCTCTGCAGCTGCCTGAACTCGAGGACTTTTCGGCAGACCACACCAAGGGACTGCCTCCCTGCAAGCATCAGTTCCCAGGGAGTGGCTTTACAAAGAAGAAGAAACAGAAAAAACCCCCACTTTCTGTGCTGCGTGGGTGCTGCAGAAAGGAAAAGGCTGACTTCTCAGGCTGTGCTCCTCACACCCTGGGCAACCCGCTCCGACAGCCAGCCCGGGGGTGCGCGCTGCGGTGCGGCCCATCCGTGCTCCAGATACCCAGAGAAGGGCTGCTTCTGCCCTCAGTCTGGGGCTGTGTGGGGTGCCCGCTGCTCTGTCTGGCACGGGCTGCTTCTGCTCAGCCACAAAATGCCCATGCACCTAGCTCTGCTGCAGTGAACCCAGTTGTTCCCCCCCGAATTGCAAATGCCCTTTTACACCCTGCCTCGCTCAGCGCTTCTCCGGACACCAAAGCAGCCACACGGTCCGTATTTTTTTTTTCCTTTTCCAAGCTCCTGACTTCGGGGCAGCAGCTTACTGCATTATTTATGATGCCGCAGTGCGAAGGCCAGGAATAAGGGAGGTTTGCATTCCAAGAGAGCTGTTTCTTTCCCAAGAAAAGTATGCACAATCTTAATGCCCAGAGTGTGTTCTCTACTACAGACAACTCATTTCCATGATATGTGGTATGTATAAATACTTCATTTCTACTTCTTCCCCTGCAATCTTTTGCCCTCCATAGCAACATAAAATAATGGCAAACCCTGTAGGAAAATAGCAAAATTTTGTTTATTATTCTTATGTTTATTCTGTGTGGATGGGGACGAACATTTGTGAAGCCTCAATAAACACCCACTGAATTACTTGTGATTATGAATATTTTAGCCCCTCCCCTTTTTTTTTCTGAAATACTCCTGCAGCTTCATTGACCCCACTCTACTTACCGTGGTCAAGCTTCTCTCAGAATAAGTGTGCTCAGAGTCTCCCAAGAGTCTTGGGCAACCGAAGGGCAAATCTGAAGATAAAACTGCAAATACAAAGTGAAGGCTGAAGGATTGTACAGCCTGCTGCCCGGATGCCTGCAGGTGTCATGCCATGGATGCCAGCACCGTTTCACACTCCATGATTCCTGCATGGTCCATTTAAACCAGAACGGTGAGAAAGTTTTAGCTTTAGTTCCCTGCTGGCTTGAAGTATTATTACCATTTTACAAGACAAAAACCAAGGCAAAAATATTGAAGTCAAATGTAATTGGGATGTTCACCCGGAGTTATTTAAGTCTCAATTTTTTTAAAAGAATATTTGTTACTATATGTTGTTTGTGTTGCAGCCCAAGCTTCGGCTCAATTTTGCTATAGCTGTAAGGTCTCAGCCCATCTTCAGAGCAGCCTCCTTGCTGCACACATAGCTGTGCCAGGACAGCTGATGGTGGTGGGGAAGAAAACAGCCAGCAGCAGAAACTTCTTAAGCTGCTTTAGGGAACCCTGGCCTGAGACTGTCCAAAATGAAAGTTGCCTCTACTGATCATGTGCAGCATAATAGTTTTTGCCCAAAGGACTCTAAAGCTATGTCTCCAGCACTAAAAAAACGAAAGCCTGGAAATGAGGTTAGGCGCTGGACTGCTAATTGTCCATTATGCTTAACTGCAAGCATGTGTCCTGGAAAAGGTTTGGCTGGTGTCAACCAACAGTGTCCCAGACAGTGTCCAGAGCAGGAGATGGTGCATGTGCAGCCCATTCCAGCGGGCAGCACGCACCAGGCAAAGGCCACATCAGCCTCCCTTCCCCTTCCTGTGCCCAGCACCATCTTTTTTCACCTCCCCCAGACTCCCCAGGGCACAGCGTATCTGTTCTCAGCTTCATACCATGAAAACATCACTGCAATAAGCTC